>NC_057812.1:725238439-725260742 GCF_018294505.1 Triticum aestivum | reverse complement strand
TAACTAGTTTATTTTTAGTAAATGCTTAGCTGAACTAGTTCAATTAATAGAACTAGTTTATTTTTAGTAAGAAAATTTAGGTATATGAGATTTGATGATCTAATTAAAATATTATTATATATAGCTACTTTATATATTTTAGTAAGAAAATTAATAGAACTAGTTTATTTTTAGTAAACTCTTAGTTGATTTAGTTGAATTAATAGAACTAGTTTATTTTTGGTAAGAAAATTTAGGTATATGAGATTTGATTATCTAATCAAAATATTACTATATAGAACTACCTACTTTGTTATATAGAGATTTGATCATCTAATTAACATTTTACTATATAGAACTAGCTACCTTATTTTTAGTAAGAAAATTATTTGAACTAGTTTAGTTGAATTAGTTGAATTAATTAGTTGAACTAGTTAGTTGAATTAGTTGAGCTACTTTATTTAGGTATATTTATCGTAACTGCTTAGTTGAATTAGTTGAATTAATAGAACTAACAAGTGTTTAATGTTTCACCTATTAACATACGAATGTCGTCTGACGACGAACACGATTTCATTATGTGTGAATACTACAAAGACCAGCGCGGCCTGTGCAGCAGAAATTTTCTAGTTGATGATAGGCGCTTCAGCATCAAGCTGGATGAGAACTTATAAGTGGATACAGTAAGTCACAACGACAAGTCTTTTTTCGTAATTAAGCATGACTTATGCTTTCTTTGCTTCAACTTTTAATTTTAATTTTTCACTATTCTACTAACAAATCCCATACCATGCAAGAATTTTTGTCTTGGATAAGATAGGTTTCAGTCCTAAAAAAACTATGGAGGTAAAAAAGTTTACTTGAAGACCGAGCATGGTTATACCTTCAACGTCAAATTATACAATGCAGACACATACACCTATTTTCTATGCAAAACTTGGCCAGCACTATGCAAGGCTTATGCATTTGAGCCTGATATGGTTATCACCTTTGATATTCGTCCGGAAGATCATATTGAAGGTAATAGAGACATCTGGGTCGATGTGCAGACGCCTCCAGTTCTACCATTATGTGAGTTTCTCAACCATATTTATGTCTTTGATATTGTTTATTCAAAAATAGTAGACAAGTAATTTTTATTGACAGCTTATTTCCAATCAAGCAAACATGTCCGGCGCTTGGTAGACAGGACCATCCACTGTCCCGGGCTGAACTAAACTACGAGGAGACAAGTTATTATGTTTCATGGCTTGAGGATCTTGATGCTGTCAAGACAAAAAAAATTCCTGCACTTAGAAATGTTAGTACTCAAAACGTGCGACCAATAGTGTTCGTACTGAACTATGGTCACATATATTTAGGAAAGATGGTAAGATTTCTACTATTTCTCCTCAGTGCATCTTTTGCATACATTATTTTTTAAGCTAAACTTCATTGCTAAGTAATTTACTATACGATGTTCTTCCACAGGGACTCTTGATGAATGTTGTGCCTGATTGGATCGAGACTAAAGGTACCATGAATATTGTTATCTTACGGCCAAGATATCCTACAATGCACTTTAGTGCATTCAGGATTTCTAATACCGAGGAATGCTTAATAGTAAAAGACTGGAGCAAAATTGTGAACGGTCGCAGAGAAGTACTAGGGGGCAGCAATCAGAAGGGCAACCCATGATTAGGAGACATGTTCATCTGCATGCTCCAATATGATGAATCAGGAAAGCTATACATGTTCTATGCTATTTTATCTAAGAGAGAGCAGCAAGAGTGATTAGCTAGTTCATGCCCTTAGTACTTGTCCTCTCATATCCGTGTTCTTCGTCCTGAACTTAATCTCAAAGAGTGATTTGCTTTTGTGGTGTTATGAACGCTTATAATATCATTACCATGTTGAACTCGATGATATCTTTGCTTCTGGTACAAGTGAATGTTTCTTATTTAAGCTAGTGTTGGTGGTGATTAGATAGCGGTAATGACTATATGATGATTAAATAGTGGTAATGAGACGACTATGATGATTTTTAGCTAGCTAGTATATACTGTTGTTGGTGATGATATATATGATTCTAGAGTTTTTATATTAATATGATGATGATGATGATGATGAGTTATTATATCATTTATGAAATAAACCGCAGATTAGTTTCAACTGGATGGATCCTAGCTAAGTGATCAATTATATGCCATATCCATATTACCTCGATCACTTAATTAGGTGATCAAGTATAATATGGATATGGCATATACTTGATCACTTAGCTAGGGTCCACATGCATCCAGTAGAAACTAATCTGCGGTACTTTCACCTAATGATTTAACAACTCATTATAATGTAAAACAATCACTAAATTAAATTGAAAACAAAAAATTAAAGTAAAAATAAAAAATAAAACCAAAACACCCCCAAACATTTAGTACCAGTTGGTGTACTAATGTCCTACACACACCCGGGCTTGGCTCGTGCCACGTGGTGGCACTTTAGCGCTGGTTCATGATGAACCGGTACTAAGGGGGGGGACCTTTAGTCCCCACTCTTCAGTGCCGGTTGTGGAACCGATACCAAAGAACCTTATGAACCGGCGCTAAAGGCCGGTTCTGCACTAGTGGTTTGTCCCTCTACATCATGTCATCTTGCTTAAGGCATTACTCTGTTCTTATGAACGTAATACTCTAGATGCATGCTGGATAGCGGTCGATGTGTGGAGTAACACTACTGGAATCAGCTTATTTGCCGTCTGCCAGTTCTTTGCCGTCAGCTGACGGACGGCAAAGAGGCACTTTGCCGTCTGCTTGCAAAAAACAGACGGCAAAGAACTGACAGATGTCAAAGATGCCAGTTGCCATCAGCCAATTATTTGCCATCTGCCAGCAGATGGCAAAGAATCTTTACCATGTGCTGGTGGACGGCAAAGAGGTGGGGCTATCTCTTTTTTTGCGGGTACAAAGAAAATCGTTGACCCCCACCTCCTCTCTCTGTCTCCCCTACGGCCCCCACCTCCTCTCTCTCTCCCCTCTCTCTCTCTCCCGCTCGTCTCTCCCTCTCCCTCGCGCGAGCACCTACGGAGGCCGATTTCGGCGAGCTCCGACGGGATTCGACGCCGCCCAGCACACCCATGTGACCCCCTCGCCCCGCTCCTCCATCCCCTCCGACCAGATCTGACTCGCGCGTCCTCCAGCGACCACGCGTGACCCTCCCCTGCAGCTAGGGTTTCGGCCACCACATCGCTGGCGTGGCTCCGGTGTTGCTCTGGTGACTCAGGTGAGTCTCTTCACTCCTCCTCGTCACATCCATCCCTCTCTTTCTCACCGCGTCGCGTCGCGTCTCCTCTCCCTCATAGATCCATCACACCGGGAAGCCATGGACGGGAAGGATGCCATGGACGGGAAGACGCCATGGAGGACGCAGCTCCACCACTGCCCCAATGCCATCCACGTCCGCCCCTTCTCCTCTCCTCCCCTCTTGGATTTCTTCTTTTCCCGCCTTGCACCCGTCCACTCAAGTTCTAAACCAAACAAGAAAAATTATCAATCTTGTTTTTGCTGCATATGCAATAATGGTTGAGGAGGACTCAGTTGTTCACTTCTATAATTGTGCCATAAATTGGTTTACTCTGCTTGAGGGCTGCCGTGGCTAGCTCGATTTGATAGGGTCCTTACTACATATGCTGCAGGGATTTAACTTGACGTGTTAATAATGAGTGTCAATCAATCAAACACAAGGAAACTATAAATGCTTACTATTTCGTATAGTGATCGTTGTGTTGTGTATAGGTAAAACTTGTGTTGTCCTTATCTACTTCGGAGGCATCATCATGTGTTGTCAATTTAGTTTCTGCCATGGTTTTGGTTTGGTCCTGCTTATGCCAAATCGATCATTCATTGCTTCCGAACACTCTACCTTTAATCTTTGCTTCTGTAAAACCGGCCTTTCTTCTATTGAATGGAGTGTTTGCTTGCTATGCGGGAAAAGTAGCTCATTCATCGCTGATTTGGCATGTGCAACCAAAGTGGACGGACCGTATTTAGGTCCGGTCGCCGTGAGGATCCTCTGGCTGTGCTGGATGTGCCATGGCGCGGTGGTGCCCCCGGGTGGCGCCTCTGTGCTGCGGTGCCCCTGGTTGGCGCCTTCGTGCCCGTGCTCTCACTGGCGCCGCCGTTGTGGTGCTCTCTGGCAAGCTCCGGCTTGTTGTGGTGGTGTTGGTTGTGATGTTGGTCACACCATAGTGATGGTGTAGCTGCATCCTGCTTCGACTACAACTCCTTTTGGTGAGCTTCTCCTTGCTCCCCTCCTGATCTCTCTAATGCATAGCTCTTGATCTTGTTGGATGTGAGGCTCTATTAGCTGTGGTTAGCTGCTGTAGATGAGCATCAACTTGTATTTGAGCTCTCTGTGATGGATTCTTGCTGTGTCAGGGTTTTGGTCAGTGACCATCTATGTGTATTTGTGAAGTATATATACTCCTGTACTGCTCTGTTCTGTGTAGTTGATCCTGGAGTTGTTACTTTGGTCAGTTACTTTACTCATGAACGGATACTCACTTGTTCTTAGTTATTTTACTTCTAATACTGATATGAACAGATACCACTTGGTTTTGCTATTTCTATTTGTCTCTTTCTAATAGCCTATGAACAGATACTATACTTGCTTTTGGCTGTTACTTTCCTAGTTTTCTACTGATAAGATAGATACTACATCTGATTTGGGCAGTGATGCTGGTCTGAGCCCCCCTGTCTTAGGCTTAATTTACATGTGACTATCCCTGTGCTTTGATGAACTAGCCCTGGCACTTCCAGGCTGTCTGAGCACATAATCCCTCAAGTATACCTTGAGGTCTTCTGTAGCTCTCCTTAATAGTTATCTCCTCTAAGCTGCTGGTGGTTGGATGTGTTGGGACTTGGTCTGGTTGGCTGGTTGTGATGTATATATCCTCCTGGAGCTTTTCTTTTGGCGTTGCACAGTGACATGTACCTATTGTCACTAGACAAAACTGATTGTGGTGATGAAGTCTAATCTTTGGCTTTAATCACTAGTTTTTAGTTGACTTAATTCCTGGAGCTAGTACTGATAGTGGTCTTTGTGTTGGCATTTAACTTACTGCTAATTGTGGTGGCTTCTTGATTGGGTCCTTGGCTGGTTCTCTTCTTTGGCTCTTTGCTATTGGTTTACTCTATTTTGCTTTCTAATTAAGATCACTTTGAAAATCAGGATCTTAACTAAGATTATCTTGATCTCAAGTACTGGCTCCTACAGCATTGCATTTCACCAAGTGAAATGCTACATTTCTACTCCTAACCCATTCTCTCTTTCTTAGTGTTTTTGTTATGTAGGTTGGAAGAAAAGAAGAAGATCCAGAGAAGATCTTAGTAATAAGATAGTTTTTAGGAAAATAGATATTTAGTTTTAGATCATTCCTTGTAATATTTGTTGGATATGTGTTCATGGATATGTGTTGGATATATATGTGTTCATGACTATATATTGGTAACATGTGTTGGATATGTGTTCATGGATATGTGTTGGATATATATGTGTTCATGAGTACTGGTAGTATGTGTTGGATATGCTATATTGGTCATACATATAGTCTGTGTTTGATTGTGTTTGATTTTCTGTGAAAATGAATTGATATAAGAAGAAACAAAATTAATGCCTATTTGGTATCTTTGCCATCTGCCAACAGATGGCAAAGAGCCTGCAGCCTTTGCCATCTGCCAGCAGATGGCAAAGAGCCGTGCCCTTTGCCGTCTGCCAGCAAATGGTAAAGAGTCGTGCCCTTTGCCGTCCGCCACTGACGGCAAAGGCCTCTTTGCCGTCCGCTGCAAAAAACAGACGGCAAAGAAGGCCTTTGCCGACCCTGTCTTTGCCGTCACTGTTTGCCGTCCGCGGCGGACGGCAAAGGCCTTTGCCGTCCGCCATCCTAGCCTTTGTCGTCCGCCATGGCTGATGGCAAAGTACCAGATTCCTGTAGTGTAATAGTAGTAGGTGCGGAATCGTTTCGGTCTACTTGTTTCGGACGTGATGCCTATATACATGATCATGCCTAGATATTCTCATAATTATTCGCTTTTCTATCATTTGCTCGACAGTAATTTGTTCACCCACTGTCTGTAACGCCCTCGATGCGGCTATATCTCCCACGTGTCGAAGCACGACTTAGAGGCATAACCGCATTGAAAGAAATGTCGCAAGTGAGGTAATCTTCACACAACCCATGTAATACATAAGGGAAAACATACATAGTTGGCTTACAATCGCCACCTCACACAATTACATGAATAAAGCATTACATCATCCAAATACAATCAAGGTCCGACTACAGAACCAAAATAAAAGAAGACTACCACAAATGCTACACAGATCCCCGATCGACCCCGACTGGGCTACACTACTGATCAACTAGAACGAAACAACACAAAGGCAAGATCTTCATCGAGCTCCTCCTTGAGCTTGGTTGAGTCACCTGCACGGTATCATCGGCACCTGCAAACTGCTTTTGGAAGTGTCTGTGAGCCACGGGGACTCAGCAATCTTGCACTCTCGCGATCAAGAACATTTAAGCTTATAGGAAGGGTAAAAAGTATGAGGAGTAGCTGCAGCAAGCGACTAACATATATGGTGGCTAACATACGCAAATGAGAGCGAGAAGAGAAGGCAAAGCATGATCGAGAAACTATGATCAAGAAGTAATCCTAGAACAACCTACGTCAAGCATAACTCCAACACCGTGTTCACTTCCCGGACTCCGCCGGAAAGAGACCATCACGGTTACACACGCGGTTGATGCATTTTAATTAAGGTCAACTTTAGGTTTTCTACAACCGGACGTTAACAAATTCCCATCTGCCCATAACCGCGGGCACGGCTTTTGAAAGTTCAAATCCCTGCAGGGGGTCCCAACTTAGCCCATCACAAGCTCTCACGGTCAACGAAGGATATTCCTTCTAGCGGGAAGACCCGATCAGACTCAGAATCCCGGTTACAAGACATTTCGATAGGGTAAAGCTAAACCAGCAACACCGCCCGAATGTGCCGACAAATCCTGATAGGATCTGCACATATCTCTTTCTCAGGGCACACTCAGATTGTCCTAGGTACGGGTAGGCCAGCCCAGAGTTGCCTCTGGTGGCCACCGGCAGCTGACAGGTTGGACCAACACTCAGAGGAGCACTGGCCCGGGGGGGGGGTTAAAATAATGATGACCCTTGAGTCTGTAGAACCCAAGGGAAAGAAAAGGGGTAGGTGGAGAATGGTAAAACCAATGTTGGGCATTGCTGGAGGAGTTTTACTCAAGGCGAGCTGTCATGGGGTTCCCATTATTACCCAACCACGTAAGGAACGCAAAATCCGGGAACATAACACCGATATGATGGAAACTAGGGCGGCAAGAGTGGAACAAAACACCAGGCATAAGGCCGAGCCTTCCACCTTTACCAAGTATATAGATGCATTAATTAAATAAGATATATTGTGATATCCCAACAAGTAAACTTGTTCCAACAAGGAACAACATCTTCATGTTCCAACAAGGAACAAACTTCAATCTTCACCTGCAACTAAGAACGCTATAAGAGGGGCTGAGCAAAGCTGTAACATAGCCAAACAATGGTTTGCTAGGACAAGGTGGGTTAGAGGCTTGGTTCAACAATATAGGAGGCATGATAAGCAAGTGGTAGGTATCGTAGCATAGGCATAGCAAAAGAGCGAGCATTTAGCAAGCAAAGATAGAAGTGATTTCGAGGGTATGGTCATCTTGCCTGAGATCCCGCAAGGAAGAAGAATGAGTCCATGAAGAAGACAAACGGACGTAGTCGAACGGTTCCTCACAAACGCGACGTTATCGGAACCAACCCGAAGAAGCAACACCGGAAAAGAGAAAACAACCTAGTAAACAACCACCACATAGACATGGCACGATGCGCAAACAAGAATGATGCATGTCTGGTTTAAAGAGGGCATGGCATGGCAAACTGGAACAAACAACACTACAAATTAAGTGGAGCTCAATATGCAACGAGTTGCATATTGAAAGAACACCACATGCCTTATTTAGTTCTCTCTCATTTATGTACCCAACAATATTAAATGTTGTTAGCATGGCAAGAGGTGAAGCATGATGAAACTATCTAATCTAGGCAAGTCTAAATGAGGGCGGAACAACAAACAACAATTCTGGAAACTCCTCATATGCATATATTAGGTTTGGTACTGTTCTGCCCTAAACATAATTTTAGAGTTGTTAAACATGCAAAGTGATGCCACCATGTTAAACTAGGCAAAATTCTACCCCATTTACATATAAAGTTTGTTAGGTTTGGAGCTACGGTTAAATAGTTATGAATTAAAGCATTTTAACATGACAGAGCAAAAATTAATCAAACAACCTTTTAAACATTTTAAACATAGAAGAAAGTTGGATATAATTAAACTACACAAATTTCTGAGCACTTTACATATATGAAGTTTTTACGTATGATGCACAGTTCTGGAGTTATTAAATGCATGATCATGAGGGTTTTTCTACAAATCTGCCAACTCTGGATAATTAGCTAAAATCGCAGGCAGGAAAAAACACTATACGGGCCGAAACAGAGCAAAGTACCAACAGAATAGAAAAAAAAGGAGGAGCTGGTGGTGGGCTCACCATGGGCCTCGGCCCGGTTCAATGGAGAAGGAGGTAGGCCGCGAAGGGGCTAGCTGGGCCTGGAGGCTGCTGGTCTAGGCGCAGTCATCAGGCGCTGGTGCTAGGCGGATCTGGTAGGAAGCAGGCCGGCTAGGTGACCTGGGGAGGCACGGGCGCGGTCAATGCTCGCGGGTGCTGGATCGGAGCAGGTCGACGCGGATGAAGTCACATCGCTCGATGCAGAGGAACAGGAGGCAGAGGCGAGGCGGCGCCATGGGACTTGGGGGTGACGCTGATCCGGCGCTGACGGTGCAACGACGGCAGGCCGGGAACGGGCAGCGGTGCTCCAGGGTTGCAGGATTTGGCGACCTCCATCCATGGCAGCTCAAGGTCGGCGGCGCTGGGGTGGTCTCTGGGAGACAGAGAGCTCCAAATGAGAGAGAGAAAAACGGGAAAAGAGGAAGGGAAGGAGAAGGGCGGCAAGAAGGGTCCTGATAGAGGTGGTTGCCGGCATCGACTAGGGACACGATCGGGAGATCCTCTCTCGTTCCTGATCGACGAGTCTATCGCGAGAGGTGGCCTTGATCCAATCTAGATTGAGCGCTGCAGAAGGCTCAGGCGCGCTGATGGTCGTCGGATCCCCATCTGGCGGCCACAGATGGATGGGTAGGAGGCTGGATCTGGGCCGGATTCGATTGGTTGCGGAGGAAAAACAAGGAGAGGGCTGGTCTGGCGGCGGTGAAGGGACAGATCCCCTAGGGATTAGGGTTTGACTAGAGTTTGGACCGGTGAATATATACAGTAGGTGGACTAGGCTTAGGGGCTACCCCGTCCCTCCGATCGTAATTGGACAGTCGCGAAAAATAGGTTAGGTAGCCCAAAGAGAAAAACGGAGACGTTTTGTAGATGTTTGGGGATGATCCGGACACGACGGTGACGACTGCTCGGGTCGGGTCCGGGTAAGTTTCGGACGCGCACGAGAGGTCTATGCGCGGCGCAAAGAGGGGTAGGCTGGGCCTAGGAGGACTGTGGAGAGTTGTTTGGTCTGAGAGGAGAGGGGAGAGATGCAGCCCGGCACGGTTTCCGAAGATCGAAAACGTCCGACGTTAGACCGGCTATACTGCCGCTATAGTTATCCGTTGGGGCATCAAACGATCTCCGAATGCGATGAAACTTGACAGGCGGTCTATCTACACTATAATAAGACCACACGTCAACTCTCACCCCATTCCGAGAACATTTTCCGGCCACTTATAAAATACTATTTCGGACATGTTGTGGGCGCGTGCAAGTGTGTCTGGGCTCAGAACGGACAACGGAAGGAACGAGGAGACCGGGACGGATGCAAGTTTTGAAAACATGATGATGCAATGCACATGATGACATGATAAAATGGAACACGCAAGCGAATGACATGGCAACGACAGCGAATAACTCGAAGAAACCTGGCGCATCGGTCTCGGGGTGTTACAACACTCCACCACTATGAGAGGATCTCGTCCCGAGATCTAGAATGGCACCGGAGGAAAAAAAGGAAGAGAAAGAGAAGAGGTAAAACTAATTTGCTTCTTTTACAACCGAGTGAAACCAAGGAACCTTGCGAGGTTGAACAAATTTGAGAAAGAACACAACGGAGGTGAATAAGGTCGAAAACACTCCTTTAGAAAAGAGTAACAAAGAACATTGCGAAAAAACCTTGAGGTTGAAGGGAAAGATAAATATTGAAACCAATCCGGTTGAAACAAGATAGAAAAAGATTAAGAATGATATAATTTGGGCAGCATTCCGACTGAAAAGAAATGGAATTGAATAAGAACTTGATAAGATGAGACGATACTTGAAGAAATCACAACACACTGCCTCCGGAACAAATGTAAGAATAGAATCAAAAGAACGGAGGAGAAAACAACATCTTCCACCTCAAATGAGCTCGGACAACATCTTTATGAGAAGGGTCGAACGGAGTTGTTGGAAGACCAATAACGAAAAGAGTGAGCTAGTAGTGGACTTATGGAAAACTTCTCAAATTATGTGGTGACAACCTGCCACTCATGGGGAAAAAATTGGATTGGTATGAACAAGGAGACGAGAAAATATTTCACCGGGAGGACAAAGAAGAACTTGGGTCCTTTATAAGCACCATAGATAGCAACAAACCTTAGGGAAGGCTTTAGGTGAAATATAACCCAAGATAACTCCAATGACGAGATTGATGGATTTAAAATATCTCATTCATGACAACATGTGAATCATGAAACATGAATTCAAATTATCAAGAATGACATAATACCACCTCCAATGATACGGAAGAAATAATTGCACTCCGGATTGCAAGATGAAGAAACTTAAGCTCCTTAGAAAAGAATCTTGATGAACGCTTCGAGAAGGAAATAAATCCTTGATGAACCATCATGTATAGCCTCCATGAAGAAACTCCGGTAACAAAAGAATAAAAATAAAGAGAAATTGAAAACACAAGGTGAATCCTTGCGATGATTTAGATGGATCTCCGTGATAATTAGATCTTGGAACTCCGGGAAAGAAAAGATAAAGCATCTCGAACTGAGAATATGATATGATGAACCACTCCGGAATAAGGAATTAATCACTTGGATGGAACAAGAATAAGAATTATGTTATGCGTATCCTTCAACAATTAAATTGCTGACAAGCAACGGATTTGACATACTACTTATTCTCGTAGAAAAGATTAAGAGAGAGATATAACATAAACTTGAGAAGGTCTTCGACGAATCCACCGGTAGGATTGAAAACAACAAAAGAATTGATATGATAACAAGGTAAGAAGAATCTTGAACAAACCACCGTAAGAATTAAAAATGAACGAAGAAGAAAAATAAAGAAGCACCGGGAAGAATTAGAGAACAAATGAAGATACTTGAGGGGAATTTAGATAAAAGAGAACGAAGAGATCACAAACTGATTAGAGAAAACTTGAACGAAGCACCGGTAAGATTTTGAAGAACGAGAGCTAAAGCTGAAATGGATAATCCTGAAACGATGGCCTTCGGATAAACAAACTGAAAAACTCTTGAAATGCTCCGGATAGGTGAAAAGGATTGTCACAATCGAAAACAATTATGAGATGATTTCCGAGAATGGGGAAAGATATGGAGGAAAACTCTTCTTCGCTCTTCAAATGATGAGAATGACAACGCGAAACACCATGAAGAATTATTGAGGCACACCGGACTAAAGAAGAATATAAAAGTTGAATCAACAATGAAATGAATTTGAAAGATCTTGGAGACAGACATTTAACTGATGATAAATCATTCTTACGTCAAACTTGGAAAAGAATTTGAGAGTAATGCCGGGAAAATAAGAAGAGTCAGGTAAGATCCTGGAAAAAGACCTGTGGGTTAGGGCCCACTCAAAAGAAAACACCGTTGAACGATTTACAAGAGAGAAAGCACCGGTTGAATTAAATGGCTTGAATAAGATAGCATTCCCGAAAGATCTTGACAGAATGAGAATAAAATCCAACATCTTCTGAGGTATCTTCAGCACTCCGGAACAATAGAATAGCAAGCGGTGAAAGATTGTGAGGTGCACCGGCATGAGAAGGTATTTGAAACGATGAAAAAGGATATGATCAACACCAAAGCTTGATTTGAGTCCACCGGAGAAGAAAAGAATGAACAATGATGAACTTGAAGAGCATCTTCATGAGAACCACCAGGTAGAACATTCAAAGAAAAGAATGAAGAGACTTCACAAGAATAAAATGATACTTGAATAATAAATCCGAATCCTTGAAGAAATAAGGGTGGGAGGGCGGGAAAAGAAAGGCAACTTGGGGACGGATGAAACAAACACCGTTGAGAAGAATTGATACTAGATCTTGCGGATGTTGAAAAGGACGGAACAACTTGAAGAGAAACACACGAGTTGAGAAGGATTGACATGACAATCTCAATAAATGAGAAGGATTAGTATTCGCATAGCAATATGAAAACACCGCTTGGGGAAGGTATGGAATCAACATTTGACATCGAAGCAACTCGAATACCACAACTCAAAACAAAACAAAAGATTGGCTTGAAAAATAAGCCAGAACAAACATATGATAGAGATTTCGTCCGAAGTTTTCATGGTGGGGCCTACACGGGCTCGATCGTACAGCACCATCATGTACAAGGCAGTGCACATGACATACAAAGCGTCCCCTAGTCGGCATAGTCAAGGACTCATTAAGACACAACGAGACCACTGTAAAATCGACCGTGAATAGGCGGACCACTAGACGTCGAACCCCAATTTCATATCATACATCTGCTGGAAAGATATCCTAAGAGCTACTTGAATTCCCACTTATAAACTCCCGAAATTTTCCGGTTATGCAATCAGGTGTTGGGGATACAGGGGAAGCATAATATCTCACCCAAAACTAGCAAATCCTACATCCAGCTGTATCCATCCTTCAACACATAACCAAGAAACCTTCGGAAATCATCTACCTCAACCTTTGAAAAGCATCAGCTATACAAGTTATGGCAATACTCCCGAACTGCCGCCCCAGTACTGGGTGGCGTCGAGGTTATCTCACCAACAACTGCATAAAAGAGATTTTCGATGTCGGCGTACTAAACTCAGGTATTCGAGAACTGCAACGATAAAATTGTGACGACAACACCTTGGAGCTCAACTCCCCTGGACATTGCCACAACCCCTAAATGACAGGAGGCACCAAGAACAATGTTCTCGTCACAAAACCATCGGAACGATTCCAACATACCCGCGTGATCCTAAAAAAATTTAGTGAAATTTGAGAAGAGAAGAGTCAAAACTCTACGTCAGGATGCCTTACCAGAGCGATGAAGGGACTGGGGAGTAAAAATAATTCCTAACTCTCGGATATATAATTCCTAAATGACTCAAAACATTTTTCTAGACTCAACTCGGCCACTAATAACGATCAAGCAGTGGGGGCCCCTAAGGTCGGGGAAAGCTCTGGTTACCAACTTGTAACGCCCTCGATGCGGCTATATCTCCCATGTGTCGAAGCACGACTTGGAGGCATAACCGCATTGAAAGCAATGTCGCAAGTGAGGTAATCTTCACACAACCCATGTAATACATAAGGGAAAACATACGTAGTTGGCTTACAATCGCCACTTCACACAATTACATTAATAAAGCATTACATCATCCAAATACAATCAAGGTCCGACTACGGAACCAAAATAAAAGAAGACTACCCCAAGTGCTACACAGATCCCCGATCGACCCCAACTGGGCTCCACTACTGATCAACTAGAACGAAACCACACAAAGGACAAGATCTTCATCGAGCTCCTCCTTGAGCTTGGTTGAGTCACCTGCACGGTTTCATCGGCACCTGCAAACTGGTTTTGGAAGTATCTGTGAGCCACGGGGACTCAGCAATCTCGCACCCTCGCGATCAAGACTATTTAATCTTATAGGAAGGGTAAAAGGTATGAGGAGTAGCTGCAGCAAGCGACTAGCATATATGGTGGCTAACATACACAAATGAGAGCGAGAAGAGAAGGCAAAGCACGATCGAGAAACTATGATCAAGAAGTGATCCTAGAACAACCTACGTCAAGCATAACTCCAACACCGTGTTCACTTCCCAGATTTCGTCGGAAAGAGACCATCACGGTTACACACGTGGTTGATGCATTTTAATTAAGGTCAACTTCAGGTTTTCTACAACCAGACGTCAACAAATTCCCATCTGCCCTTAACCGCGGGCACAACTTTCGAAAGTTCAAATCCCTGCAGGGGGTCCCAACTTAGCCCATCACAAGCTCTCACGGTCAACGAAGGATATTCCTTCTAGCGGGAAGACCCGATCAGACTCAGAATCCCGGTTACAAGACATTTCGACAGGGTAAAACTAAACCAGCAGCACCGCCCGAATGTGCCGACAAATTGTGATAGGAGCTGCACATATCTCTTTCTCAGGGCACAGTTAGATTGTCTTAGGTATGGGTAGGCCAGCCCAGAGTTGCCCCTGGTGGCCACCGGCAGCTGACAGGTTGGACCAACACTCAGAGGAGCACTGGCCCGGTGGGGTTAAAATAATGATGACCCTTGAGTCTGCAGAACCCAAGGGAAAAGAAAAGGCTCGGTGGAAAATGGTAAAACCAATGTTGGGCATTGCTGGAAGAGTTTTATTCAAGGCGAACTGTCAAGGGGTTCCCATTATTACCCAACCACGTAAGGGACGAAAAATCCGGGAACATAACACCGATATGACGGAAACTAGGGCGGCAAGAGTGAAACAAAACACCAGGCATAAGTCCGAGCCTTCCACCCTTTACCAAGTATATAGACGCATTAATTAAATAATATATATAGTGATATCCCAACAAGTAAACATGTTCCAACAAGGAACAACAACTCCATGTTCCAACAAGGAACATACTTCAATCTTCACCTGCAACTAACAACGCTATAAGAGGGGCTGAGCAACGCGGTAACATAGCCAATCAACGGTTTGGTAGGACAAGGTGGGTTAGGGGCTTGGTTCAACAATATAGGAGGCATGGTAAGCAAGTGGTAGGTATCGTAGCATATGCAAAGCAAAAGAGCGAGCAACTAGCAAGCAAAGATAGAAGTGATTTCGAGGGTATGATCATCTTGCCTGAGATCCCGCAAGGAAGAAGAACGAGTCCGTGAAGAAGAAAATGGACGTAGTCAAAATAATCCTCACAACTCCGGAACGAAACCGAAGCTAACGCGAGAAGAAACCCGGAAAGGAGCAAACAACAAAGTAAACAACCATCACATAAGCATGGCATGATGCACAACCAGGTATGATGCATGTCCGGTTTAAATGAGGCATGTCATGGCAAAGTGCACAAACAATCCTACAAATTAAATGGAGCTCAATATGCAACGAGTTGCGTGTTGACGAAACACCACATGAATTATTTAGTTGTCTCTCGTTTAGGTACTCAACAATATTAAATATTGTTAGCATGCAAATAGGTGAAGCATAAAGAAACTATCTATCTAGGCAATTTCAAATGAGGCCGGAACAACAAAACAACAAGTCCGGAAAATCCCCATATGCATTTAGCAATTTAATGCAAACAACAATTTTAAACATTTTAGTTGTTGTTATCATGATGCGGGGACCTGAGCAAGTTTTATGCAAATTTACGGAAAGTTGACAAGGGCATATTAAGAAGCATTTGTCAACGTCGCGGAAATGAAAAGGGGAGCCACGTCAACGATAACGAAACGGTACCACGGCAACATTTCGGTTCCGGTAACTCGATTGAGATCCCGGTGCAAAGAAAGTGCGACGGAGCGTGACATGCGATAGAAGGTGGGGTGCTCCCGGTTACTGGGTTCCCACATGACGGTGACAAGGTAAAAGCGGGCAACGTGCACCGACAAATCGAGCACGATACAAGCATGAGCATCTCATACATCACACATGCATTCGTTCACGGCGGTCGTCTCGGGGTTATACCTTCGAAGCGTGCGTTATCATAGCGGTTCGGGTCAAGCGGTGTAGAGGAAGTAGACCTTCTCGGGACGTCGAGGGAAGTAGTGGTTCACGCGATGGTAGTCGAAGTAGTCGTCCTATCGTTCATCGGCGATCATCGGAGTGGTAGTGGTACATGTTTCGAAGAGGAACTTGACGAGTCCGAGTAACTCGAGGTCGATGGTAGTCGTTCACGTTCGTAGTTGCATTAGTTTCCGTAGATGTTCGAGTCATCGGTAGCGGTTTTCGGTGAATCCCGAAACGGTCTTGGCGTCTTCATGCGTAGGGGTACTCGGCGTCGTGGTACTTGGCTTTTCGGACTTGCCGATCTCGTTCTTGCAACGGTAGTCGAACTTGACGAAAAACGGGTCTCCTCGAGGACTTGATGCATCCAAGTTCTTCTGGTTTGTAGATGTACTCGGCGTTCTGAGTCTGGGTCTTGCCGGTCTTGATGGTCCGAAACGGACAAAACGCAAAGGAACCCAGGTGGCAGCATCAAGGAAGCGATGGTAGTGGTCAGCGGCAGGAAGCAGCAGCCCCTGTCGTTCAATGCAGGGTGAACCAGAGGGCGTTGCACGGTGGTGCGGGCAGGGACTTGACGCGGGGCAGAGGTGGACTTGGGGCTCCGGCGGGAGGAACTTGCGGCGCAGGGGGCGGCGAGCTCGAGCAGATCCGGGCGAGGCTGGCTTGCAGCCTGGACGGGAGGTGAGTGGCGGCGCTAGCTTCGAGCTCGGCTAGCCGCGGCCACGGAGGACGGCGGCGCTGAGGCGGGGCGATGACAGGGTGGCCTGGACGAGGCCGGAAGCCGAGGAGGGAGCAGTCGACGGAGCCCAGACCAGGAGTCGAGGCGGCGGAGCTCCTGCTCGGCGACAGGCGAGAGGAGGGACCAGCGGGATCGAGCACGGGGCTCTGTGCGGGTGTGGAGTCGCCGAAGTTGGCCTCCAGTGGCGGCGCGAGAGTGCTCCGGGCGACGCAAGGAGAAGTAGAGGCGCGAGGTAGGAGAGGAGGGCGCTCGATGAGGAGAGAGCGAGGGGATCGAGCGGGTTCTGCCTCTAGCTGCGCGAGGGAGACGAGGGAGAGGGAGAGAGCGATGCGGGAGGGGGTTAGGGTAAGCAGCGGGGCTGATTGGGCCTGGCCTTGGGTCGGCGCGTGAGGGAGGGAGGCCCAGGAGGGCAGTGGTGCAGGCCTGGCCAGGGGTGCAGGCCGCCTCTCTCCCTAAATATCTCTCTTTTCCCATTTAAAAAGAAAACAGAAAAGAGAAGGAAAAGAAAGAGAAGGTTGGGATGGAAACTGGGCATGGGGATAATTTTACTGGACTCGAAAAAATGATCTTGATCCAAGAAAAGTATAAATGGGCATGTACCAAGTTATGATTGGAACTCGTTTGAATTAAATACAAATGAGTTTGAATAAGAAGTGGGCGTTAGAAAGGTCCCAAAATGTTGAGATTTTTGGAAGACCTCCGGAAAAAGATAAAGAATTTATGGACAAAGTTTGAGGAGCAAACTCAAAGCGGAAACGACATGTGATTATTGATAGGTGATCCCAAACTAATGGAATATTTCATTATAGGTCCCTATAATATTGGGAGGATATTTTATAAAGAGAAATCACCACGTGAATTCCCTCGGTTTAAATGGATCAAAGATCCATGCCATTTATTTAGTTGAGTTAAGAAAAGAAATGACATGATGGCATGATGACATGATGCAATGGACATGATGCAAAGGTGAAATGCAACGGGCCAAACAAATCACACGACGAAACCCGGAAACCCTGGAAGGCATCTAAAGCTCCAGTCTTGGGGTGTTACAACACTCCACCACTATGAGAGGATCTCGTCCCGAGATCTAGAATGGCACCGGAGGGACAACGGAAGAGAAATTGCAGAGGTAAAACTAAGTTGCTTCTTTGACAAACGAGTGAGACCAAAGAACCTTGCGAGGTTGAACAAATTCGAGAAAAGAATACAACGAAGGTGAACAAAGTTGAAAGCAGTCCGGTAGGGAAGAATTTCAAGGAAGAACAAATTCGGACAACACTCCGGTTGAAACGGAAGGCAAAAACTTGATAAAATGAAAATAACTTGAGCAAAAGGGCACGACACTCCGATTTAATGGATAGGCATGAAAGAACACGATCCTGACAAAGCAAGAAGATGGGTTGGAGAGAGCAACATCACAATGCCTCCGGAACGCAGGGAAACAAGATCTTGAGGGAGCACGCTTACAAAAAATGCTAGAACGGAGTTGTTGGAAAACCAACAACGAAAAGAATAAGCTTGGTATGGTCTTATGGAAAACATCTCAAATTTTTTTGAGGTGACACCCGGCCACTCACGGGAAAAGAATTGGATTGATATGAACGAGGAGACGAGAAACTTATTTCACCGGAAGGATGAAATAAGAACTTGGGTCATTTATGAGAACCATATGTAGCAACAATCCTTAGGGAACGCTCTAGGTGAAATATAACCCAAGGTAATTCCAACGAATAGGTTGATGGATTTAAAATACCCCATTCTTAACAACCTGTGAATCATGAAACATGAACTCAAATTATCAAGAATGACATAATACCACCTCCGATGATATGGTAGAGGGAATTGCACTCCGGATTGCAAGATGGAGAATGCTTGAGCTCCTCTGAAAAGAATTTCAATGAACACTTCGAGAAGGAATTAAATCCTTGATGAACCATCATGGAGAGCCTCCATGAAGAACTCCGGTAATAAAAGAATGATCAATCGAAAGGAAAGAGAAGTTGAAAACACAAGGTGAATCCTTGCAATGATTAGATAGATCTTTGGAATGATATAATTAAATAACTTTGAGCTCCGGAAAGAAAGATTAAACAAGTGAAACCGAGAGTTTTGATGAGGCTCCAGAATAAGGAATTGAATTTACTCGATGAAACAAGAATAAGAATTACATTATGTTTATCCTTCATCAATTAAATTGATGACAATCAACGGATTTGACATACTACTTATTCTCGTAGCAAGCATTAAGACAGATATAGCGCCAACTTGAGAAGGTCTTCAACAAATCAGCCGTCGGGATTGAAAGAACAAATGAATTGATACGGAAGAGAGATCTTGAATGAACCACCGTAAGAATTGAAAACGATTGAAGTAAAGGTAAAGAAAACACCGGGAAGAATTATGAAATGAACATAGATTTAGAGGATTTAGAAACATGAGAACAAAGAGATCACGAGCCGATTAAAGATCACTTGAACGATGCACCAGTAAGATTAGAGAACGATAACTGAAGGCTGGGAATGAATAATTATGAGATGATGGGCTCCGGAGAATCAAATTAAGAAGTCTCTTGAATTTTCTTCGGATGGGTGAAAAGAATTCTCACAATCAAACAATTATGAGAGGATGACCTCGAATTAGAACCACGATTCTCTGAAAGAACGGATAAGATAAAGAGGTAAAACTCTTCTTCGGTATTCAAATGTTGAGAATGACGACGAGAAACACCACCAAGAATTGTTGAGGCCCTCCAGAATGAATAATGGAAAAGGTTGAGCCAACGATGAAAATAGTGTGAAAGATCTTGGAGAAGGCATTTGACTGATGATAACTCATTCTTACGTCAAACTTCAAAAAGAATTTAGGATAGCTCCAGGAAAATAGAAGAGTCAGGTAAGATCCTGGGAAAAGACCTGTGGGTTAGGGCCCACTCAAAAGAAACACTGTAGAACAATTTAAAAGAGAGAATGCACCGGTTGAATTAAATGGCTAGAATGAGATAACAACCTCGAGATATCTTGAACGAATTAGGAATGAAAATATGAATCTTCTGAGATATCTTCAGCACTCCAGAACAAAAGAATAGCGAGAAGTGAATTATTATGAGGTGCACCGGTATGAGAAGGTCTTTGAAACGAGGAAAATGGGATATCAGATCAACACCGAAAGCTTGAATTGGTTCCACCGGAGAAGAAAGAGAATGAAAAATGATGCACTTGAGGTTCCGTTAGAATCTTCATGAGAATCACCGGGTAAGAACATTGAAGGAAAAGAATGAAGAGACTTCGCATCAATAAAAGGATACTTGAATAAGAAGGTCGAGTCCTCAAAGAAAAAGGGTGGGTGGGCGGGAAAAACAAAGGCAACTTGGAGACGGATGAAACAAACACCGTTGAGAAGAAGTGATAATAGATCTTGCAAATGTTGAAGTGATCGGATCCACTTGAGGAGAGACACACCGGTTAAAAGGGATTGACAAAAACAATCTTGATGATCAAGAAGGATTAGTATTCACATAAGAGTATGAGAACACCGCTTAGGAAAGGAATGGAATCAACATTTGACTTCGAAGCAACTCGAATACCACAACTCAAAACAAAACAAATGATTGGCTTGCAGAATAAGCCGGAACAAACATATGATAGAGATTTCATCTAAATTTTTCGCGGTGGGGCCTACACGGGCTCAATCGTACAGCACCATCATGTACAAGGCAGTGCACATGACATACGAAGCGTCCCCGAGTCGGCATAGCCAAGGACTCTTTAAGACATAACGAGACCACTGTAAAACCAACCGTGAATAGGAGGACCACTAGACGTCGAACCCCAATTTCATATCATATATCCGTCGGAAAGATATCCTAAGAGCTACTTGAATTCCCACTTAAAAACTCCCGAAATTTTTCAGTTATGCAATCAGGTGTTGGGGATACAGGGGAAGCATAATATCTCACCCAAAACTAGAAAATCCTACATCCAGCTGTATCCATCCTTCGACACATAACCAAGAAACCTTCGGAAATCATCTACCTCAACCTTCGAAAAGCATCCGTTATACAAGTTATGGCAATACTCCCGAACTCCCGCCCCAGAACTGGGTGGCGTCGAGGTTATCTCACCAACGAACTGCATAAAAGAGATTTTCGATGTCGGTGTACTAAACTCAGGTATTCCAGAACTGCAACGATAAAATTATGACGACAACACCTCGGAGCTCAACTCTCTGGGACACTTCCACAAAACCCCTGACAGGAGGCACCAAGACAATGTTCTCGTCAGAAAACCATCGGAACGATTCCAAGATACCCGCGTGATCCTAAAAAAAATTTAGTGAAATTTGGGAAGAGAAGAGTCAAAACTCTATGTCAGGATGTCTTACCAGAGTGATGAGGAGACTGGTGAGTAAAAAGAATTCATAAACTCTCCGATATATAATTCCTAAATGACTCAAAACATTTTTCTAGACACAACAACGGCTGCTAGTTCGATCAAGCAATGGGGCTCCTAAGGTCGGGGAAGGCTCTGATACCAACTTATAACGCCCTCGATGCGTCTATATCTCCCACGTGTCGAAGCACGGCTTAGAGGCATAACCGCATTAAAAGCAATGTCGCAAGTGAGGTAATCTTCACACAACCATGTAATACATAAGGGAAAGAGATACATAGTTGGCTTACAATCGCCACTTCACACAATACATGAATAAAGCATTACATCATCGAAATACAATCAAGGTCCGACTATGGAACCAAAATAAAAGAAGAACCCCAAATGCCACAAAGGTCCCCGATCGACCCCAACTGGGCTCCACTACTGACCAACTAGAACGAAACAACACAAAGGACAAGATCTTCATCGAGCTCCTCCTGAGCTTGGTTGCGTCATCGGCACGGACTCATCGACACCTTCAAGCTGGTTTTGGAAGTATCTGTGAGCCACGGGGACTCAGCAATCTCGCACCCTCGCGATCAAGAATATTTAAGCTTATGGGAAAGGTAAAGGTATGAGGTGGAGCTGCAGCAAGCGACTAGCACGTATGGTGGCTAACATACGCGAAAGAGACCGAGAAGAGAAGGCAAAGCACGATCAATAAACTATGATCAAGAAATGATCCTAGAACAACCTACGGGTTTTCTACAACCGGACATTAACAAATTCACATGTGCCCATAACCGCGGGCACGACTTTCGAAAGTTCAATCCCTGCAGGGGTGTCCCAACTTAGCCCATGACAAGCTCTCACGGTCAACAAAGGAATAGACCTCCTCCCGAGACATTCCGGTCAGACTCGGTATCTCGGTTCTACAGGACACTTCGACAAGTTAAAACAAATCCAGCAACACCACCCAGATGTGCTGACAAATCCCGATAGGAGCTGCACATATCTCGTTCTCAGGGCACACCGGATGAGCAAGACATCGGGTAGGCCAGCCCAGAGTTGCCCTTGGTAGC
>NC_057812.1:725231444-725238262 GCF_018294505.1 Triticum aestivum | reverse complement strand
ATGACCCTCAGGAGCACGACTCCCAAGGGAAAAGAAAAGGCTAGGTGGCAAATGGTAAAACCAATGTTGGGCATTGCTGGAAGAGTTTTATTCAAGGCGAACTGTCAAGGGGTTCCCATTATTACCCAACCGCGTAAGGGACGCAAAATCCGGGAACATAACACCGATATGACGGAAACTAGGGCGGCAAGAGTGGAACAAAACACCAGGCATAAGGCCGAGCCTTCCACCCTTTACCAAGTATATAGATGCATTAATTAAATAATATATATAGTGATATCCCAACAAGTAAACATGTTCCAACAAGGAACAACAACTCCATGTTCCAACAAGGAACATACTTCAATCTTCACCTGCAACTAACAACGCTATAAGAGGGGCTGAGCAACGCGGTAACATAGCCAATCATCCGTTTGCTAGGACAAGGTGGGTTAGGGGCTTGGTTCAACAATATAGGAGGCATGGTAAGCAAGTGGTAGGTATCGTAGCATAGGCAAAGCAAAAGAGTGAGCAACTAGCAAGCAAAGATAGAAGTGATTTCGAGGGTGTGATCATCTTGCCTGAGATCCCGCAAGGAAGATGAACGAGTTCGTGAAGAAGACAAACAGATGTAGTCAAACGAATCCTCACAACTCCGGAACAAAAACGAAGCTAACGCGAGAAGCAACCCGTAAAGGAGCAATCAACAAAGTAAACAACCATCACATAAGCATGGCATGATGCACAACCAGGTATGATGCATGTCCGGTTTAAATGAGGCATGTCATGGCAAAATGCACAAACAATCCTACAAATTAAATGGAGCTCAATATGCAAGGAGTTGCATATTGATGAAACACCACATGAATTATTTAGTTCTCTCTCGTTTAGGTACTCAACAATATTAAATATTTTTAGCATGCCAAGAGGTGAAGCATAAAGAAACTATCTATCTAGGCAATTTTAAATGAGGCCGGAACAACAAAATGACAAGTCCGGAAAATCCCCATATGCATTTAGCAATTTAATGCAAACAACAATTTTAAACATTTTAGTTGTTGTTATCATGATGCGGGTGACATGAGCAAGTTTTATGCAAATTTAATAAAAGTTGACAAGGGCATATTAAGAAGCATTTGTCAACGTGGCAGAAATGAAAAGGGGAGCCACGGCAACGATAACGAAACGGTGCCACGGCAACATTCCGGTTCCGGTAACTCGATTGAGATCCCGGTGCAAAGAAAGTGCGACGGGAGCATGACATGCGATAGAAGGTGGGGTGCTCCCGGTTACCGGGTTCCCACATGACGGTGACAAGGTAAAAGAGGGCAACGTGCACCGACAAATCAAGCACGGTGCAAGCACGAGCATCTCATACATCACACATGCATTCGTTCACGGCGGTCGTCTCGGGGTTATACCTTCGAAGCATGCGTTATCGGAGTGGTTTGGGTCAAGCGGTGTAGAGGAAGTAGAAGTTCTCGGGACGTCGAGGGAAGTAGTTGTTCACGCGACGGTGGTCGAAGTAGTCATCCTATCGTTCATCGGCGATCATCGGAGCGGTAGTGGTACATGTTTCGAAGAGGAACTTGATGAATCCGAGTAACTCGAGGTCGATGGTAGTCGTTCACGTTCATAGTTGCATGAGTTTCCATAGATGTTCGAGTCATCGGTAGCAGTTTTCGGTGAATCCCGAAACGGTCTTGGCGTCTTCATCCATAGGGGTACTCAGCGTCGTGGTACTTGGGTTGTCGGACTTGCCGATCTCGTTCTTGCAATGGTAGTCGAACTTGATGAAAAACGGGTCTCCTCGAGGACTTGATGCATCCAGGTTCTTCTGGTTTGTAGATGTACTCGGCGTTCTGAGTCTGGGTCTTGCCAGTCTTGATGGTCTGAAACAGACAAAACGCAGAGGAACCCGGGTGGCAGCATCAAGGAAGCGATGGTAGTGGTCAGAGGTAGGAAGCAGCAGCGGGTCCTGGTGGCCGGCATCGCCGGATCTCGCGGATAGGAGGCTGGCTTGCAGCCCGGACGGGAGGTGAGTGGCGGCGGTAGCTTCGAGCTCGGCTAGCCGCGGCCATGGAGGACGACGGCGCTGAGGCGGGGCGATGACAGGGTGGCCTAGACGAGGCCGGAAGCCTAGGAGGGAGTGGTAGACGGATCCCGGACCAGGAGTCGAGGCGGCGGAGCTCCTGCTCGGCGATAGGCGAGAGGAGGGACCAGCGGGATCGGGCGCGGGGCTCTGTGCGGGTGTGGAGTCGCCGGAGTTGCCCTCCAGTGGCGGCGCGAGAGCGCTCTGGGCGACGCAAGGAGAAGTAGAGGCGCGAGGTAGGAGAGGAGGGCGCTCGATGAGGAGAGAGCAAGGGGATCGAGCGGGTTCTGGCCTCTAGCGGCGCGAGGGAGACGAGGGAGACGAGGGAGAGGGAGAGAGCGATGCGGGAGGGGGTTCGGGTAAGCAGCGGGGCTGATTGGGCCTGGCCTTGGGCCGGCGCGTGAGGGAGGGAGGCCAAGGAGGGCAGTGGTGCAGGCCTGGCCAGGGGTGCAGGCCGCCTCTCTCCGTAAATATCTCTCTTTTCCCATTTAAAAAGAAAACGGAAAAGAGAAGGAAAAGAAAGAGAAGGTTGGGGTGGAAACTGGGCATGGGTATAATTTTACTGGACTCACAAAAATGATCTTGATCCAAGAAAAGTATAAATGGGCATGTACCAAGTTTGGATTGGAACTCGCTTGAATTAAATTCAAATGAGTTTGAATAAGAAGTGGGCATTAGAAAGGTCCCAAAATGTTGAGATTTTTGGAAGACCTCCGGAAAAAGATAAAGAATTTATGGACGAAGTTTGAGGAGCAAACTCGAAGCGGAAGAGACATGTGATTATTGCAAGTGTGTTATAGGTGATCCCAAACTAATGGAATATTTCGTTATAGCTCCCTATAATATTGGGAGGATATGTTATAAAGAGAAATCACCACGTGAATTCCCTCGGTTTAAATGGATCAAAGATCCATGCCATTTATTTAGTTGAGTTAAGAAAAGAAATGACATGATGGCATGATGACATGATGCAGTGCACATGATGCAAAGATGAAATGCAACGGGCCAAACAAATCACACGACGAAACCCGAAAACCTTGGAAGGCATCTGAAGCTCTGGTCTGGGGCGTTACAGTCACGAATTATGTCACAGGGAAAGACTGCCTCTGTGCCGTACACCATAAAGAAGGGTGTATATCCGGTACTACGGTTCGGCGTGGTCCGCAGCCCCCAGAGTACGGAGTCGAGCTCCTCTACCTAGTGCGTGTTAGACTCTGTTAAGGACCGCACTAGCCTGGGTTTAATGCCGCTCATTATAAGACCGTTCGCGCGCTCCAGTTGACCGTTGGTTTGTGGGTGATAGACCGAAGCATAATCGAGCCTGATGCCCATTTTGCTGCACCAGAGTTTTACCTCATTGGCAGTAAAGTTCGTGCCGTTGTCAGTGATGATGCTGTGAGGGATGCCATAACGGTGTACGACCCCGGATATGAAGTCTATCATCGGTCCGGATTCGGCTGTTTTAACAGGTTTGGCCTCTATCCATTTGGTGAATTTATCCACCATGACCAGTAAGTATTTTTTCTTGCGGGTTCCCCCTTTAAGGGGTCCAACCATGTCAAGCCCCCAGACCGCGAAGGGCCACATAATGGGGATTGTTTGGAGGGCGGTGGGTGTCATGTGGCTTTGATTTGCAAAGAGCTGGTAACCGGCGCAACGTTGGACCAAGTCCTGTGCATCTGCCCGGGCCGTTGGCCAATAGAATCCTGTACGGAAGGCCTTGCTTACAAGAGCCTGGGCTGCGGCATGGTGACCGCCGAGTCTGGCGTGAATTTCTGCCAAAAGGTTCCATCCTTCGGAGATACACCTTTGAAGGACTCCGGTAGTGCTTTTTTATACAATTATCCCTCATGGACCCTGTAGGCCTTAGATCGCCGCACTATGCAGCGTGCCTCATTTTGTTCCTCTGGAAGTTCCTGCCTAGTTAGGTAGGCCAGGAATGGTTCTATCCACGGGGCTATGATGGCCATTATTACGTGGGCCGAAGGTGTTATTTTGGTGGCGGAGCCTCCGATTGTGTCAGAGTGTTCGGTAATGGGTATTTTGGTCGGGTCCAGATTATTGTTACCGGTGTCCCCTTCTCATACTATGGATGGCTTGAACAGACTCTCCAGAAATATGTTGGGGGGGACCGCGTCACGTTTTGCACCGATGCGGGCGAGGATATCCGCCGGCTGATTGTTTCTCCCGAGCCACATGATGAAATTCGAGCCCCTCGAACCGAGCTGACATTTTTAGGACGGCGTTGCGATAGGCCGCCACTTTCGGATCCTTGGCATCAATGTCTCCATTTATTTGGGATATTGCAAGGTTCGAATCCCCCCGCACCTCTAGGCATCGAATGCCCATGGATACTACCATCCGGAGACCATGTAAAAGGGCCTCATATTCGGCTGCGTTGTTGGAGTCCGTATACATTATCTGGAGTACGTATTGAAATGTATCTCCGGCTGGGGACGTCAAAATGACGCTAACCCCCAGACTAGCCAACATTTTGGAGCCGTCGAAGTCCATGATCCAGTTGGAATATGCGTCGTACTCTTTAGGGAGTTCAGCTTCCGTCCATTCGGCGACAAAGTCGGCCAATACTTGCGACTTAATGGCTCGCCGCGGCTTTTAAGTTATGTCGAACAGGAGGAGCTCAATGGCCCATTTGGCAATACGGCCCGTGGCGTCGCAGTTGTTTATAATATCATTAAGTGGCACTTCCGAGGCTACTGTTATCGAACACTCTTGAAAGTAGTGTCGCAGCTTCCGGGATGCCATGAATACCGCGTATGCTATCTTTTGATAATGCGGGTACCGTGACTTGCATGGAGTAAGGACACTGGATACATAGTAGACCAGCTTTTGAAGGGGGAATTTATGTCCATCCGTTTCTCGTTCGACGACGAGCACTGCGTTCACAACTTGATGAGTTGCCGCAATGCATAACAGCATTGGTTCGCCAATGTTTGGCGCGGCAAGGACTGGGCTGGTTGCCAATATGGCTTTTATTTCTTCCAATCCGGGTGTGGCGGCATCCGTCCACTCAAAGTGTTTGTTGCGCCGAAGGAGGCGGTAAAGGGGTAATGCCTTTTCTCCCAGGCGGGAGATAAAGTGGCTTAGAGCTGCCACGCATCCGGTTAATTTCAGGATTTGTTTGAGGTCCATTGGGATATCCAATTGTGACATGTACAGAGCTTTCAAGAGCTTTCCGGCTGGCACACCGAAGACGCATTTTTCCGGGTTGAGCTTGATGTCATATGTTCGGAGGTTATCGAAAGTGAGCCTCAAGTTGTTTACTAGAGATTCGACATGTTTGGTTTTGACAACCACGTCATCTATGTATGCCTCCATTGTTTTGCCGATCTGGTTTGCCAGACATGTCTGAATCATGCGCTGATATGTTGTGCCGGCGTTTTCGAGCCCAAGGGGCTGTATGGTGTGAGGAATGCCGCTGCGGCTTGGTCGGGCTCCGCCATCTTAATTTGGTGGTAGCCGGAGTATGCGTCGAGGAAACACAATGAATCGTGTCCTGCGGTAGCGTCGATAATTTGATCGATGCGGGGGAGGGGGAAGGGATCCTTTGGGCAAGCCTTGTTGAGGTCCTTAAAATCGACGCACAGGCGCCATGATTTGTCCTTCTTTGGTACCATCACCAGGTTTGCTAGCTAGTCAGGATGTTTAATTTCTCTAATGAATCCGTCCTCCAATAACTTGTCTAGTTCCTCTCCCATGGCTTGTCTCTTAGGTTCAGAGAAACACCGAAGAGCCTGCTTGACCGGCTTGAATCCCTTTAGGATATTGAGGCTGTGCTCGGCCAGCCTGCGTGGGATTCCTGGCATGTCTGAAGGGTGCCAGGAAAAAATGTCCCAGTTCTCGTGTAGGAACTCTCATAGTGCGGCATCTACTTCTGGGTTTAATTGTGCCCTGATGGAAGCTGTTTTTGTAGGGTCCGTTGGATGGACTTTGAATTTGACTATTTCATCCGCTGGTTTAAAGGAGGTGGACTTGGATCTCTTATCGAGTGTCACATCGTCCATGTTCACCGTGGAGCCTATACACAGAATTTTACCAGTAGCGCTGTACAAAATCAAGTGATGCTGCTACTTAGTAGCAGCGCGCGTAAATAAACCGCGCTACTGCTAAAGCCATAGCACATGGGCGCACATGGCTAGCACATGGGCCCACATGGGCGTAAATAAACGCCGAAAAGCGCTGTTGCTACGTTTGAACTGGGCGCACATGGCTAGCCCAACCTAGCAGTAGCGCGTATAATGGCCCAGCGCTACTGCTAATCTCCTTAGCTGCAGCGCGCTTACGTGTAAAGCGCTGCTGCTAACGGAAATAAAATAAAGTGAAAAACAAGTAGAAAAGTAAATGAAAATGAAATAAATAGAAAAAGGAGAAAGGGAAAAAATAAAATGTAAAGAAAAATAAAAGAAAAAAGGGAAAAAAGAAGAAAGGAGTAGCAGTAGCGGGTTTCAGTAAACGCGCTATAGCTAACTTAGCTATAGCGCGTTTCCGGAAACGCGCTACCGTTACGTTTCACATAAACAGCTGTTTCCGCCCAACCCGCCCCCCGGCCACCAATTCTTCCCCAAGTCGTCCCTCGCCCAAGGCCGCCCTCAGCCTCACCGTCGCCGCACGAGGCCGCCCTCAGCCTCACCGCCGCCGCCCGAGGTCGCCCTCAGCCTCACAGCCGCCGCCCAAGGCCGCCCTCAACGTCACCGTCGGCGCCCTCCACCTCACCGCCGCCCGAGCC
>NC_057812.1:725224539-725231052 GCF_018294505.1 Triticum aestivum | reverse complement strand
AGTAGGTTAATTAGGTGATGTTAAATGAATAACCTAAATGAATGAAATTAGTAGTTAACTGAATTTTTTTTCCTTTCATCATTATAGAGCACTAAAGTTAACTGAATTTTGTTCTATTAGTAGTTAAATGAATTTTCTTCTACACTGTTTGCACATGTGGTTGCTCGTGTATATTTGGACACTGTTTGCAGGGAATGATGCTTAGTGGCCTATGTTTTGCCGGAATGTTGATTCATTTCTTTTCCGGCAAATTTCAGGTTCTCTATTTTTCCACTTTCTAGCAAAGCTCATTGCGAAATTTTCCATGAATTTCGGCATGACTTGTGCTACAAACTAGGACATATCGAGTGCCTATGATTTGCTGCACCAGGAAGGAGTCAACATTCCTGCAAAACAATAGGCCTTTTTTATGTCATTATTCATTTTATTAGGTGTAGAATTAATTGACTAGATTTAATCATAGGAAACATGGCTAGCAACGATGAAGGACAGGGTTCTGGTGATTGCGACGATGCCTACCGGGCAGCAGACGAATTTTTTAGCCTTACCGATGATCAACCGATGTTATTGCTGGGCCCACCGGTGGCATCGGGGACCGAGACCGACACTGAGACCGGCGCTCAGACTCAGACCGGCATCGAGACCGACGCTGAGACTAAGACCGCCGCTGCCTCGGGGAGCGGAGCCGGTGTACAACCGAAAGCAAAGAGGCAACAGGTTCCTAACAAACTCAGGACTACTAGAGTGGTGGTCACGGAGGTGGATGGCGGCAATTTTGAGCCAACGGCGCCCGATGAAGCACGTCGATGCTACGGCAATCAAATAGGCTGCATCGTACGGACAACCTCCACCATCAACGATGAGAAACTACAGAAGATAGAAAATATGAGAGCTCCCTCCTAAAGAAGTTTCACCAGATATTCTTGTTCCCGGGCCGGAATGAGAAGGATTATAAAGATCCAGATGAGGACCCGGCAATGAAGAAGATAAACAAACACGCCATGACCAAGTTTAGCGACGCGTTGGCCTCCTGGAGAAATCAAGTGAAAGCAAGGATCATCGACACGAAGGAACCCTACTCCGAGATTGTAAAGGATAATCCGACAATCACGGAAGAGCAGTTTCAAATATTCAAGGAGTCTTGCGAGGCCGAAGATGCCAAAAAAAGTCTAAGTACATGAAGGGGCTTCAAGAGAGGAACATTGGGAGCCACCACCTCGGAAGCCGTGGTTACGGCGGAAAGAGTTCCAAATGGGCCAAGGAGGACGCGGAATCCGCGAGTCTGGGCATCCCAGACCCCTTGGCAGAGTTCACCGTCCCGCAGGAGCGTGACGTCCTCAGGGCCCGGCACCGTTGGGACCCAGTGAAAAAGGTTTACGAGACAACACTGGTCATTACGGAGTTCATGAGACTGCTGGTAATTTTAGATTCTGATCAATTCGACTGCACACGTTAGTCATATTTGTAAATGATCGTTGTGCCTTTTGCAGAGAGAGCAGCACAGGATTGCGGCCGAAAGCGACTCGCCGTTTGAGGCATTGGCGAGGCCCAAGTGGGACACTCCATTCAACCGCGCATTGAACATATTGAAACAACAACCGGTGGATACTTGACCGTCATATGGACGCGTGCACGGTGTCAGAGACGGCGCCATGTTGAAGAAGTACTACCGTGAGACCACGGAGGAGATAAAGGAAAGATGGAGGTTAAATGAAGAAAACATCGACAAGAGGATTGAGATTGCGGTTGAGAAGAAATCAACTGAGACAGTTGCGACAGCGGTAGCTGCCACAAAACAGGTGGCTTTAGATATTTCTACTACCTTGTTTCCAGCCGTTTTCAATTGGACCAGGCAAAATCCAAAAAAAGATGCAGCGGACTTTCCCCATGCTGACTTCTTGGCGGGGAGCAGCTCGACGAGCGTTGCACCAGCACCTGCAGCTGCACCTGCTCCCACATCGGCTCCTACACCGGCTCCCGCATCGGACGTGCTAGGAGGTGCTTCGACTTTGGCTGAGCTCGACGCCCTCACGGTATCTGTCACACCGGCCCCCTTCAATATAAATGTATAATCTCCCGTTTTCGTTGCCTTTCGGATGTCTCACGTCGCATACTTTTCTTTGCAGGCCGACGAAACCCCGTGCACCATATTGTACACCATCGGCGACCAGAAGGTGGATGTGGGGAAGGCGACGATAATGGAGCCGAAGGAACCATTGTTCCAGAGCCGGCCGATCCCCCCGAACGTCTTCAAGGTTTCCGTGGCCAGTGTCAAACCGGGCCACGAGAATTTGCCTCCTCCAATACTACTGGGGGATGACGACGAGACACCGCGCGGCTTGGTGATTGTTGCAATGCTAGGTGGGTCCTGTTGTGGCCAAAGAGTCTGCTTCATTTGGTGGCGGCTGGGAGCACACCCACGAGCACGCAGCCTCAGCAAGGTATGAACATCAACACCCCACCTACCCAATTATCGTCGGGTGTTGGGTTGGGTGATAGCGGATGGGGTAAGGAGGAGGCTCCATTAGTCGCTGATGACATCGCCATGGATGAGGATGAGGACAACGATGGCGCTGCTGAAAAGTATGTTTATACTGGCGCCTCCTCAGGGTTTGAGCATCATGAGTCGACCTTCCGGTAGTAAAGAAGTTTAGGAAGAGAGCGAGGAAAGGAAAAAAAGCTGTTTCTATGATCCAGCCGACTCAGCAGCCTCGGCTTCAGGACCGTATAGATATCCCCGGTGTGGATAAATGGCATATCCCCGGTCAATCAATCGTACCTGCAACAGCGCTACGGGCCAGATTCGGCGATCTAAAGAGACTTCATGACGATGTGCTGCGGGTAGAGAAAGACCTCATCAGCTCGAAAGATCCAGGATACCCACTCTACGTGGTTAACGTTCCGCAGCAAATGTCGTACGTCGACAACTTCCCTGCGGATAAGTTCTTCCTCCGATTCGATTACATATTCGACATGTTTCACGTGAAGAAGCTGGATTTTACGTTTGTCCGCCTTTATGCCTTGCACATGAACTACATCATCGGGGTTGAGCAGATATCTCATATCTGTGTCGCTGACCCGTACAACATGCACAAGGGCTTCTTGGGAGTCTGCGCAAATCACTGTGAATACGCGAGGGATTACATCGTCAGTCTCATGCTCACCAATAAGGACAAGGGGGCGATTCTCGTGCCTTATCATCTCGTGTAAGTCATCCGCGCTGCTATCCTTCCTTCGATTTCAATCATTCATTTGCACGGTGGAGGCTAATTAATTTGAGGACTTATTTTGCGCAGTAGCGGGCGCGCCGTCCTCATCATCCTCTACCCCTGATTCTCCCACGCTCTTTACTTGGACACGTCGAAGAACATTCACAAAAAGGATTACACCCACATCAAGGATGTTCTCAACAGTGCTATGTATCACCACCAATCACTAGGTGGAGAGGTCAGGGACAAGAAGATGAGGGGCGGCAGGGTCGCCTTCGGCCATAAGACCAACTTCTGCTACATCCAGCAACCGGACGATTCTCTTAATGATGGATTCTATGTCCTACACCACATGCTGGAGTACAGACGAGATCACCAGAACCTTCGCATGGCACCTTCTTTCGGTGATGCCCATATTCTGCAATGGGCAAAGGACATAGGAGATATCGAGGATCATCGACTTCAAGCTGAGTTCTATAACATCCAGCGCGAACTTGCCCAAATCATCATGAAGGAGGTTGTCAGAAAAACAGGGATGTTCACGGAGAAGGACAAATGTCGCGGGAAGACGTCCGAACATGGATAGCCTCTCAGCGTCTCGACCTGAAGCCTTTCACTAGGCTCGGGGACTATCTCCCTGACTTGGATGGATGGAACGACATGTTGGAGTGATTGTCGATATATGACAATGTGTCCATTTAGTCCATACTTTCTGTATGACAAAACTTTGAGTTATGCACGATTAAACTTTATTTGTGATGTAATTAAACCGTCCTCTTCCTCGACTAGAGAAAATCACTCTAGTTAGGGCATTTTGGGGTACGATGAACTTTGTTATTTATGCTTATGATATGTTGTTTTTATTTTTGCCAAGTCTGTCTCTTTCTGTTGCTCAACTATATATGTTGCATATCATCGACTCATGTAATGATGCAGGTGCATAGATCATAGATGGCGAAGAAGTGCTATGCCAGGAGTATATATACGACAAGTGGCCAGAGTGTCAGGCCCTTCCGGTTTCCGAGCGATAGGAAGTAGTTAGTTTAGAGGTTCACGCTAATGCGAAAGAGGGATACAAACTCATGTTCTCAAAGTAATAGCTCTTCTCGCGTATATCATTGTTTAGATGCATGACGATGTATTTGCATATCATTCAAGACTTGTATCACTATTTTCGAGATGATGACGAGAGACCACTTTGTGTTGGATGATGATTATGATGATGGCATGATTTGATGAGACTAATTGTATGTATATGCTATGACTACATTTGTATGTGTATGATATGCTAAAGATTATTGTATAAAGCCTATTCAAATACAAAACAAATATGCAGGAAAAAAACTAATAAATAAACTAGTAGTAGCGAGGGGGGAAATTTAGCAGTAGCGCCGCATTGTCAGTAGCGCGTCCCAGCAAACAGCGCTGCAGGTACTATCAGTAGCGCGTCCCAAAGAGTGCTATAGCTATTCATGTATAGCAGTAGCGTGGGACAACCGGCACTACTGCTATACGTTAGCTGTAGCGCCTTATTAGTAGCGCCGGTGCCCGCGCTACTGAGAGGCCCAAAACCCTCGCTGCTGGTAGGCTTTTCCCTAGTAGTGTCAACCGCTAGGACTTCGGATAATGCCTCGAGGGCCAGTGCAGCTGTCTTGTTTTCGGCGCGGAGTGCTGTGTCCAGATCACGAGCAAGAGTGATAATTACGTTGGGCCCGGGCATTTTGAGCTTCATGTACCCGTAATGGGATATGGCTTGGAAGATTGTGAACGCCTTCCGCCCTAGCAGGGCGTGGTAACCGCTACTGAACGGGGCCACTTGGAAGGTAATCTCTTCGGACCTATAATTCTCCGGCGTGCCGAACACCACATCTAGTGTGATTTTGCCTGTACAACGCACTTCCCGACTGGGGATTATTCCTCTAAAGGTTGCGCTGCTTCGCTCGATGCGGTTCCAGTCTATTTCCATTTTTTGAAGGGTTTCCTCATAGATGAGGTTTAATCCGCTGCCGCCGTCCATGAGTACCTTGGTGAGTCGAAAGCCATCCACAATTGGACTGTGGACCAATGCGGCTGGTGCTCGGGCTGTTCAGAATTTTTGAGTGAACTCTCTCAATGAAAGCACCAATGTCGGTGTCAAAACCGGCGGATCTCGGGTAGGGGGCCCCGAACTGTGCGTCTAGGCGGATGGTAACAGGAGGCAGGGGACACAATGTTTTACCCAGGTTCGGGCCCTCTTGATGGAGGTAAAACCCTACGTCCTGCTTGATTTATTCTTGATGATATGGGTATTACAAGAGTTGATCTACCACGAGATCGGAGAGGCTAAACCGTAGAAGCTAGCCTATGGTATGATTGTTGTTGTCCTATGGACCTAAACCCTCCGGTTTATATAGACACCAGAGGGGGCGAGGGTTACACAAGGTCGGTTACAAAGGAGGAGATATACATATCCGTATTGCCTAGCTTGCCTTCCACGCCAAGTAGAGTCCCATCCGGACACGGGACGAAGTCTTCAATCTTGTATCTTGATAGTCCAACAGTGCGGCCGAAGGATATAATCCGTTTGTCCGGATACCCCCTAATCCTGGACTCCCTCACCCACCGTAATACTTATGCTATCTTAAGAGAAGCCACTAGTGAAAGCTATGGACCCCAGGTCTATTTTCCATCATATTTATCTTCCGTCTACTAGCTATTTCTGGCACCGTTTACGTTGCTTTATTTACTTTCAATCTATATTGTATAAAAATACCAGAAATATTTATCTTATTATTATCATCTCTATCAGATCTCACTCTTGCAAGTGGCCGTGAAGGGATTGACAACCACTTTATCGCGTTGGTTGCGAAGTTCTTATTTGTTTGTGTAGGTGCGAGGTGACTCGTGCGTGGTCTCCTACTGGATTGATACCTTGCACTACTGGAATCAGCTAATTTGCCATCTGCCAGCTCTTTGCCATCAGCTACCCAAAAGCAGACGGCAAAGAACTGGCTGATGGCAAAGAAGGTCTTTGCCATCAGCCAGTTCTTTGCCATCTGCTAGAGGACGGCAAAGATTCTTTGCCGTCAGCTGGCAGACGGCAAAGAGGGAGGAGGCCCACACTAACAGGTTGATGAGCGAAAACCTAACGGGGCCCCTCTTTGCCGTCCACTAGCAGACGGCAAAGAGTAATAAAGCGGCCGGCAAAGGGGGGCGGACAGCAAACATCTAGGCTACTAACGGCCGAGCCCCACCCCCTGCCCATCTCTGTTTCGGTCCCCCTCCTCCCCGACGACCACCGGCACCCGCCGCCGCCCCCGCCACC
>NC_057812.1:725198303-725223266 GCF_018294505.1 Triticum aestivum | reverse complement strand
GCACCCCGACCCCGACCCCCGACACGACACCCCAACACGACACCCCGACCCCTGACACCTCCCGAAAAGGTGTTCTTTGGCCTTTCAGAGGCTGACGGGGTCATATATTTGTGAATTATTAGTTAGGTCATATATTCTTCGATTTTGTTATGAAAAACATCATATATAATTGTTTTGACCGGGTAGTTTTAAATGTGCAGTTGTTTCATCGCTGCGAGGTTTGGTGTTCGACGACCTCGCCGTGCGTCTGACGAGCTCTGCCCCTTCATTCGAGGGTGAGCACAAATGACATATCCTCCTCCCCCATTAATTATTTGCTCTATTCCGATGAAACTTGATAGCTAGCTATATATGTGTCTTGAATCATCAGTATGCGTAACCAATATGTGTCTCCCGTTCGAAAGCGTCATAGTTATAAATATGCATGCATTTGCATATTTATAACCTTGATTATTTCGAATTGTCCAACACTATCCATGGACAGCCCGAGTATGTGTAGATTGGGTTCATTTTCCCATATGCTTTGCTCCGGATCCGACGCATAAATTTCGTCAGTGCCTCCCCTGTTGTTCTCCGGGTACACATCCTCTCTGTTTATTGCAGAGATGTGTATCAGGAGAACAGCGGCGAGGTGCTGCCGAAATTTTGTGTCGGATCCAGAGCATAGCATGGGAAAATGAACCCAATCTACACATACATAGGTGGGATTAGGACCTATCATTACCTATTAGAGTGTACGTTGCATGGACGTAATAAAATTGACAAAGTAGATCAACTGATGAATATATACATGGTGAATAACATATATAATTGTTGTGTGTCCAGTAGCTCTGAAAGTCAAGATGAGTGACCGTGCGTGGATGTATACCGGTCACACTGGTCAGAACAAATGGAGAGTTGAATGCTTCACAAAAACCAAGGGGTTTGTGCAAGCCGCATTTGCAAATGGCCAGAAGAAAACCTGGTGCCCCTGTTTCCGGTGCGGCAATTGGGAAAACAAGACAGAGGCTGAAATGGGCAAACACCTTCAGAAGAGTGGTTTTACGCCCGATTATACGGTGTGGACATTTCATGGTGAGTCTGCCCAACGTGACCGAGCTGAGGTGGATCGTCGTCGCACCGACGAGCATGGTACCGGGATGGAAAACATGGTGCAAGACTATCATGATGCTCGGGATCCGAACGAGGAGATGGAGGAATCTGCAAAGGCCTTCAATGAAATGTTGGAGTCTTCAAAATGTCTGCTCCACGAGCACACTGAGCTTTGTCAGTTGGATGCCATCTCACAAGTAATGGCTCTGAAGGCTCAGTTCAACTTGGGCAGAGAATGCTATGATGCAATTATGACAGTATTTGGACGCTTTCTACCCAAAGGCCATGTAATGCCTGCAAACCTGTACCAGTCGAACAAAATCCTCCGTGCACTGAAGATGCCCTATGAGAAGATACATGCCTGTGAGAAAGGATGTGCTTTATTTAGGCTTGACTATGCGGACTTGAACTATTGTTCCATTTGCAAGTCTTCCAGGTATATTGTGGTAGACAACGGTATGGGTGAGAAGACACAGACAAAAATCCCCGTTAGTGTTCTTTGGTATATGCCAATCGTACCAAGACTTCAACGTCTTTTCATGGTCGAAGAGACGGCCAGACAGATGACATGGCACAAAACAGGCAAAAGAACCGACTAGATGCAGATGGGAATCTGATGATGGTACACACATCGGATGGTGTTGCGTGGAAAAAGTTTGATGAATTACATGCTGACAAAGCGGCGGATCCGAGGCATCCTCGAGTCGGCATCAGCACAGATGGGTTCAGTGTGTTTGGTATGACGGCAACCCAATATAGTTGTTGGCCCGTATTTGTCTTTCCACTCAATCTCCCCCCGGACAGATTATGCAAAGAAAGAACATTTTCCTGGCGTCGATAATTCCAGGGCCCAACTATCCGGGGAAAAATATGAATGTGTACATGCAGCCGCTTAAGGACGAATTGCAAGAAGCCTGGGATAATGGGTTCAAGACATACGACGCCTTTAGCAAACAGAACTTCATAATGCGTGTTTGGTACATGTACTCGACGCATGACTTGCCGGCGTATGCGCTATTCGTCGGATGGTGTGTGCATGGAAGGTTCCCGTGCCCCACATGCAAGGGAGCTCTTGAGTTTCGTTGGCTTCAGGCTGGTCGCAAGTTTTCTTGCTTAGACATGCATAGACAGTTCCTGGATCCTTGCCATAAGTTTAGGAAAGACAAAAGGAACTTCATCAGGGGTAGAGTTGTCAAAAACTCTGCACCATCTGCATTGATAGGCTAACAGACCCTGGATCAGTTAAACGCTCTCGAGCCAGATCCACAATGTCTAGGGTACTTCAAGGGGTATAATACTAAGCACGCGCGGACTCACAAAACATGCTTATGGGATCTGCCTTACTTCAAAGACCTCCTTTGCCCACACAAAATCGACATGATGCACACTGAGAAGAATATCACCGAGGCACTTTTTGGTACATTGTTCGGCATAGATGTGAAGTCAAAGGATAATACTAAGGCTAGAGTCGATCTAGAGGCGCTATTGATAGGCCGTTACAAAACATGAAAGAACCGAAAGGAAAGCAGAACTGGACGAAGCCAAAGGCATGGTTCAATCTTGGAAGGCCAGCTATGAGGGAAATTATCTTGTGGGTGCAACAGCAGTTGATGTTCCCCGATGGGTATGCAGCGAATCTAAAGAGGGGAGCGAATCTTGATAAACTGAAGATATTTGGTCTCAAGAGTCATGATTGGCACATATGGATTGAGCGGGTAATGCCAGTGATGTTGCGTGGCTTCATCCCTGAGGATGAATGGCTAGTACTGGCAGAACTCAGCTATTTCTTCCGTGTTCTTTGTGCGAAAGAACTATCGCCTGGCGTGCTACAAGAAATGGAAGAGTTGGCGCCGGAGTTGATCTGCAAGTTAGAGAAGATCTTTCCATCGGGCTTCTTTAATCCAATGCAGCATTTGATTTTGCATCTCCCGACCGAGGCAAGATTGGGGGGGCCCATGCAAAATCATTGGTGCTACCCAACTGAGAGGATGCAGAAGACGCTTCGAGAAAAATGTAAAAATAAACGTAGAATTGAAGCATCGATGGTTGAGGCATTCATCAAAGAGGAGGCGGCAAACTTCGTAACAGCGCACTACGAAGCCAAAAATCGTCATTTGCATAATCCGAAGCCTCGGTACAATGCTGACGACCCTAAAAAGGGTGGATCCAACCTCAGCCTATTCAAAGGGAATCTCGCACCAGCTAGTGCTTCACATCCAGTATCTTTGGATAATGAAGAATGGCGGACCATTTCGTTGTATATCTTCAACAACCTGATAGAAGTGCAGCCGTACATCGAGTAAGTTCTCGGTACATTGCTTCGCAACTTCTATTTCCTTTGAACTGTTCTTATTCCTGGATATGTCATACAGTCGATACGTCGCCATATTCTCGTATGGAGCAGAGATCCAAAAGGATTCCATCGAAGAGTATGAGCTTCTCGCAAAGCAAGGAGGCGGCTATCCCGGTTTCATCTCTTGGTTCAAACAAACGGTAATTTCTGTTAGACAATTTTATTTCATTCACTAATTTGTGCGTAATGCAACAATCCTTTCATATTAAACTTGTAGGCTAATTCAGAGTCTATGGACGCCGAACTGAGACAAGTCGCTAATAGTTTTGACTATAAGGTCCGTTTATTTGACAAGTACGACATCAACGAGTATCACTTTCGTACCTATGGCAAAGAGCTATCTATGGCCGACCGAAAGTCTACAAATTGTTGTGTATCTGCTATCGGCGAAGGAGGTACCGAGTATTATGGGAGAGTTGAAGCAAGTTATGAACTTCTGTTCTATGGTGAAAACCCACCGAATGTCGTAGTCTTCAAATGTTATTGGTTTCAGCCGAAGGAGACTAGAAGGACTCATGAACATATAGGGCTAGTTGAAATCAACCAAAGCACCCATTTAGATGTTCCTGATGTCTATATTACGGCTCAACAGGCGACCCAAGTATTCTATCTACCGTGGGCCTGCCAAACTAATCGAAATCTGAAAGGTTGGGATGTCGTTTATGAAGTGCCGCCACGTGCTAGACTTTCTCCCCAAAAGGAAGAGGATTATGAACCTCACATTAACCCAGAAACATATGAAGGAGAATTCTTCCAAGAGACACGTCTTTCCAAAAAGCGTTTCAAGAACCGCTATACTTCACCCCAAAACATTGAAGTAGACAGCGACAATGAATCCGACATCACCCCAGAGGAGGAACAAGAAGAGCCGGAACAAGAAGAGGTTACTGCTGCGGATGACCTGTCAATGCTTGACTGATTATGTCAAGGTGGCCTTGCACATGTTGACGCCAATGAACCCTTTGAGCCCATCATTGATTATAGTGATGATGATGATTATGCATATATTGATGATACTGATCAAGATTATTAGTAGTGTCAGGTATTCAATTTTTTTATGTTGTACTTGATGATGATACACTTAAGTGATATACATATTATTATTCATGTCGGTACTTTTTTTATGTTGTACTAATTTCGTTTATTCTTTGTCATGGCAGGTGTTGAAAGATGGTGGGCGCTGGTCGGGAGCGCGCCGAGGCCCCTTCTTCGTCGGCGCATGGTGCGAGGTCTTCCATTACACACGCACCTCTCTGCCGAGCGTTGCTGGACAGTATGGCGACACCGCCGGGCCCTTCTTCATCGACCGTGATGCCCAGCAGGGGACGAGGTAAGAAGAAGAGAGGAGGTGGAGCACATGGTCGCGGGAGAGGAGGTAGGGTGACTCTAATGGCGCCTTCCTCACCGCCGCCCCCAGCTGTTTCACCCAAGCACGTGACTGCTAGGGTGGACTCGTCTGAGGAGGAGGATGCACGGACTCCGGACCACGAGCCTCCGGTCCACCGGTCTTCGGCCCACGAGCCTCGGGTCGACGGGCCTTCGGCCCACGAGACCCCGGAGGAGCACATGTCTGGATGGGGTAACTGGTCGGGTCATCCTGAGGAGCCGAGTGGCCATGTTGATGATGGCGGGGAGCCGAGTGGCCATGCTGATGATGGCGGGGAGCCGACTGATGAGGAGGGGGAGGAGGGGGCAACGTCTACCAGCGTGGTGCTACATGGCTCCCGTCCGTTCTGGCGACCCGTGAGCAGAGGTGGTTGATTTTCCCTGATGGGGAGAGGTAAGTGCAATTAACATTTTTGTACCTTCTGCATTCACATTTCTTCAAATAACTGATGTGTTGGCCTTGGCATGCTGCAGGGGTTGGGACCACCATGAAAGTGTCCGCCGGCCCAACTCCGTCCTGGGAGTTCTGATTCGGCAAAACTTCTCGGGGTTTGTCACGTTTCCTGGTGAGGGTCGGCTTCCAGAAGTTGGATTGACTTGGGAGCACTACTTGGCTACCCCGGCCCCGCCGGGTGAGATTATCGACGGTGTCTTGTGCAAAACAAGGGCAGACATGGTGATCAGAAAGTTCTAGGTAATTGCTCCTTTACACAATTAAAAATCTTCAACTAGCTAGTTATTAATTGTACTAATCAATATTGTCTCATTTGATTGCAGAAATTCTACAGGTGTGAGGAGGGATACGACGAGGAGGCGGCAGATGTTGTCCACAAGGAGTGCAAGCGCCTACTTCAAAACATACGGCATGAGGTTCGGGTGCAGGCTGTTCGAGACTACTACGCCGGGCGTGGTATCAAGAAGCCCAAGCAGGAGTGCCTTGATAAGTTCTTGAGTAAGGAGAAGTACATGAAGGTAATTCTTAAGGGCTTGTACTTACTTCCTTCATTTATTAATTCATAGCGGTAGTGCTCAAGTTTCTATTTGCTAACTTAGGCCCCTCCGAGATGGTGTGCGGATCGGATGGATTGTTGGGAGGTGTTGGTCAATGCGTGGTGCTCAAAAGAATGGCTGGGCCACCCACAAAGAGGCCAAGGACAAACGTGCCCAAATGGAAGGTGTGCCACACCACCAAGGCAGCTCCAACTTATTTCAGTACAGGCGGAACTAGGTATGTGGTTTGCTTCATGATTCATGCAATTCATTCATCATGCTAGCTTTAGCCCTTTAATTACTAATTTACTTTGTTTCTCTCTTTTAGGCACGCTACAATAAGGAGGATAAGGTGCCAAAGGTGTACGACCTGTATGCCATGGCCCACACTGCCCTTACAAGAAAGTCAAGGCATTCTCTGCGTCTGACCTCGATGATCCAAAGAACTTCACCAACATCTCCGCCCACGACAAGCTCGTGCAATATAGAGATCAGGGGAAGGCAAGGAAAGGGGAGGACTTTAACCCGAGCCAGGGTCCCATTGATACAGAGCTACTGATGATATCTGGTGGCGGGAGGTCCCATGGCTCCATAGCCATGGGAGATGGACTTATCCGTTGTCGCAGCACTCTCCCGGAGATCAAGGCGCGCCAGTCGAGCTCCGCTCCTGAGATAAGGCCTCGTGAACGGCCAGTCCAACTCGCCTTCAAGGTTAGTTATACGTACTCAGCTATCTTTCTCCATTACATTGTGTGCGCTTGCATCAATGATTACAAATGGTCATGTGAGTGGTGTTGCAGGCTGCTATACAGAGTGAGAGAGATAGAACGGAGAAACTTCTGGCGAAGGCGGCGGAGAGGCAGCGGGAGTTGGAGGAGAGGACGACAAAGATGTTGGAGGAGGAGAGGGCACGGAATGACATGCAGGCAAGGGCCATGTACGAGCTCCTTGTGATAAGTTTCTTCTGCAGATTACTTGCTAGTCTTAACATTTGAGTCTCATTACTAACTAGTATGACTCTGTTGTGAAAACCAAATGTGCAGTCTGTGTGCGAGAAGTCCGGTCAGACCGCTCCGCCGATGCCAGTGATTGCTCGTGGGAGCACGGTGAGTTTAATTTGAATGGACATTACTTGCTAGTCTTAACATTTGAGTGTCATAATGCTAACGAGACATTGGAAATGATCTTTGGTGCAGCTTAACTCCAGAAACGCATCGCACGATCCTTCTCCAGCTACCGGCGCGAGCCAGCCCGCTCCTACACCTCCGTGATCACGGCAAGTTTCTCTAGTGTTTTGCTTAAAAAATGCATAAAGACCTAGTATGAGATTTATTTCCTCCAATATGCTTACCATAATGACCTAGAGTTAGCTTCTTTTCCTCCAAAATGTCTTAATAAGCTTACTGACCTCATAAACCATCCATTTTACCTAAGTTAGCTCTAAAACAATATGTACTTAGCTTACTTATGTCAAAAATTGCATAATTAACTTAGTTAGCTCAAAAACGATCCATTTTACCTAAGTTAGCTCTAAAATGACTCATTTTACCTTAGTTAGCTTATAAGTGATCCAATTTATCCAAGTTAGCTCTAAAATGACCAATTTTAGGTAGATTAGCTCCTAAATGATCCATTTTACCTACATTAGCTTTAAAATGACCCATTTCACCTAGGTTAGCTCCAAAATGACCCATCTTACCTAGGTTAGCTTATAAATGATCCAGTTTATCCAAGTTAGCTCTAAAATGACCCAATTTACCTAGAGTAGCTCCTAAACGATCCATTCACCTAAGTTAGCTAAAAACGATCCATTTCACCTAAATTAGCTCTTAAATGATCCATTTCACCTAAGTTAGCTCAAAAACGATCCATTTCCCCTTAGTTAGCTCAAAAACGTGGCATTTCACCTTAGTTAGCTCATAAACGACCCATTTCACCTAAGTTAGCTCAAAAACGATCCATTTCACCTTAGTTAGCTCAAAAACGATCCATTTCACCTTAGTTAGCTCAAAAACGGTCCATTTCACCTTAGTTAGCTCAAAAACGATGCCCTTCACCTTAGTTAGCTCATAAACGACCCATTTCAACTAAGTTAGCTCATAAATGATCCATTTCAACTAAGTTAGCTCATAAACAACCCATTTCAACTTAGATAGCTCATAAATGATCCATTTCAACTAAGTTAGCTCATAAACAACCCATTTCAACTTAGTTAGCTCATATATGATCCATTTCACCTAAGTTAGCTCATAAATGACATATACTTCTTGTTCTAGTCTTCTTCTTGTTCTATTCACCTATTTCTAACTTTCTTATTTACCATTTTGCAGATTTCACTCACTTCATGGAAGCTAGCTTGCTATGATGGAGTGCTTGCTTTTTCTTTGCTAAAACTTTGCATTGTATCTAGATTGCTATGATAGAACTTGCTATGTTGATGAAACGTTGCTATGTAATATGTATATGGAACAATGTGTATGGATGGAACTTGATGGAACTTGCTATGTCGATGAAACTTTGCTATGTAATATGTATATGGAATTATGTGCTGGATATGTGATATGTTTGCTGTTAAATATATCTATATATGTCATATATTTGCTGTGCAAATTGTTGGATTAAAAAAATAGAAAAAAGAGACAATATGCAAGCTCTTTGCCGTCTCCCACCGACGGCAAAGGGCTCTTTGCCATCAGCAGCGGACAGCAAAGAGGCCACGTGGCAGGTAACTGTGCTTCCTGGGAGGCTGACCAATTTGGTCAGTTTGCCTACAGTGGCTGGCGGCAAAGGCTTTGTCGTTGGCGGCGGACGGCAAAGAGTAAAAACTTTGCCTACAGTGCCGGACGGCAAAGGCTTGCCCTGTAGTGACGTCGGCTGACATCATTCGGCGGACGGCAAAGGCCTTCCGAAGTTTGCCGTCAGCGGCGGACGGCAAAGGCCTGCCGTTAACCACCTAACGGAGTAACAGCACATTTATTGCCGTCTGCACTCTTTGCCGTCCGCTGCTGATGGCAAAGGCCCCTTTGCCGTCAGCCGCCCTATGTAGACGGCAAAGTACCTCTTTGCCGAACCTTACTTTGCCGTCACCTTTTGCCGTCCGCGGCAGACGACAAAGACCTTTGCCGTCAGCCATCCACGCCTTTGCCGCCTGCCGTGGCAGATGGCAAAGTAGCTAATTCCTATAGTGTTGGTTCTAAAAAACTGAGGGAAATACTTACGCTGCTGTACTGCATCACCCTTTCCTCTTCAAGGAAAAACCAACGCAGTGCTCAAGAAGTAGCAGCCTCCCCCAAGCTTGTGGGAGACTCTCTTCTTCAATTTGCACAAAATTATATATTTCCCTTAAAGCAGCTTGTTTGTTATGAGCGGGAAATATTTAGCAGAGAAGTAGTAAATCATATCCTGGGGACTATGCACACAACCAGGATCAATAGAATTAAACCGTATCTTAGCATCACCCTTTAATGAGAACGAAAATAATTGAAGGATATAATAATAGCGAGTTTTCTCATCATTAGTGAATATGGTAGCTATATCATTTCATTTAGTAAGATGTCCCACAACAGTTTCAGATTCATAGCCATAGAAAGGATCAGATTCAACCAAAGTAATTAACTCAGGATCAACAGAGAAATCATAATCCTTATCAGTAATAAAGATAGGTGAAGTAGCATAGCCAGGATCATATTTCATTTTAGCATTCAAAGATTTTTCATTCAGCTTAGCTAATAATTTCTTAAGATCACTTCTATCATTTCAAGCAAGAAAGTCTCTAGCAGTTTCTTCATCCATAACATAACCCTCAAGAACAACGGGCAATTAATATCCAGGGCGAGAATCTTCATCATCCCTTTCATCAATATTATCAGTTTCAATAATTTCATTCTCTCTAGCCCTAGCAAGTTGTTCATCAAGAAATTCACCAAGTGGCACAGTAGTATCAAGCATAGAAGTAGTTTCATCATAAGTATCATGCATAGCAGAAGTGGCATCATCAATAACATGCGACATATCAGAATTAATAGCAAAAGCAGGTTTACGTGTCACAAGCTCACTCAAAACAGAAGGTGAATCAAGTGCAGAGCTAGATGGCAGTTCCTTACCTCCCCTCGTAGTTGATGGATAAATCTTGGTGCTAGGATCTTTCAAGTTCTTCATAGTGATAAATAGATATAAATCCCAAGTGACTCAAAGAATAGAGCTATGCTCCCCGGCAACAGCGCCAGAAAATAGTCTTGATAAGCCACAAGTATAGGGGATCGCAAAACTTTTCGAGGGTAGAGTATACAACCGAAATTTATTGATTCGACACAAGGGAAGCCAAAGAATATTTTCAAGTATTACCAGATGAGTTGTCAATTCAACCACACCTGGAAACTAAATATCTGCAGCAAAGTGTTTAGTAGCAAAGTAATATGATAGTAGTGGCAATGGTAGCAAAAGGTAACGGTAGCAAAAGTAATATTTTTAGGTTTATAGTGATTGTAACAGTAGCAGTGAAAAAGTAAATAAGTGAAGAACAATATAGGAAAAGCTCGTAGGCATTGGATCGGTGATGGAGAATTATGCCGGATGCGATCAATCATGTAACAGTCATAACATAGGGTGACTGTCGTGGAGTTGACACGGCAGATGTCCTAGAGCAAGGACTTAGTCGTAGGGCCATCGCACTAGGAAGCTTAAAGGGGTTAATCAGGACAAAGGATACGAGAGAGTTTTATACTAGTTCGGCCCCTTACGATGAAGGTAAAAGTCTATGTCTAGTTGGGATTGGTATTGCTGAGGTTTCGACTTCTCAGAGGCTCAATTCGCCGGCTTGGTTATCGACTTCGTTTTCTCTCCTCCTGAGCAGCCACCGGGTCGTCCCCTTATATACACGGGTCAACGCCTGGTGGCTTACAGAGTCCTGGCCGGCTCATAATCGTGTCCGGCTCAGTGACTTCCTTTACATGCCTTTCCTTACAAGTCTTTCCACGCATATGGTGGTTTACAATAATGGGCCTTAAGTCGGCCCGAGGCCTTTGGGCTTTCTATATATACTAATAAACTATCGTCTTGACTGTATATCAGGCTTCTTATTTAACCCGCCATTAAGGCTGACCCGGCCCCTGCTGGGCGGGTCTTAGCTGATAGTAATATCCCCAACATTAGGCCCCAGGTTGACTTTGAACTTTGTTCGTTATCCATCATCAATACTTAGGCAGAATCCATCCTCTGTATGAAAATTTCCTTAACCCGCCGTGACGTCATCTTTTTGAAATACAAAAAACATTCATGACGTCACCTTTCAACGGATCTTTCATTTTTAATGTCTTCCGGGAATCGAGGTGTCTGTTCAGTTCGATAATCATTATTGGGTCTCCTTGATTTTCACGCCCGCCTGTTCGCACATGCCCTTATAAGTAAGCACACGACTGGTCCTTCCCGTTCTCCTTTCTTCCTCATCTTCTTCCTCTCGCAACCTCCGTCACTGCTCAAGCTCCGCTGCCGCTGCAACTCTCATCATCATGGTCAGGCTTGGCTGCTGCATTACCCTGATTCCTACCAGAGGACGCGGCGACTCTTCGTGGCAGGCTTGCATCTCGTAAGTTTTCTTCTCTCACATACCTAGATATGTTCTAGGTTGGCGAGTTCTTCAATGTTCTTCACCTGTTTGCCATGAATCATCTTGTAGATCTTCTCTGCAACTTCTTTTGATCGAAAAAGAGATATAACCTGCGCGGTAGTTGTTTGGCATTCATTTTTGATATCAGTAGATCCCCTTTACCTATATAGATGCTTCTTTATAGTTGACGAACTCATCTGTACTAGGTTTTTAGGTCTAGAATGTTTTCCTTTTTGAAACAGCCTTTTGATCTGAAATAATATCAATCACTTTAGGAAACTTGTTTGTCCTAACACTTAGCTGAATCCACTTTCTGAAAGAATCTATAGTCATGGCGGTTTACCGCACCGGCTCTCTTTTCCTTATATGCCATTAGCCCTTAGTTAAACCGCCATTACTTGTTTTATAACTGATCGTAGGCTCAGCCGGCATGTTTGTTATCTATTTTTTCAGTTCTCTGCACATCATGCCGTCAAAGACACCCACCGTCTGTAACTGGGTCCCTTCGTCCATAACTGAGGAACGGTCAAAAGAGTTCTTCATCATTGGGTTTCTACCTTCAAAGAATGTCATGTCTTATCGTGCTCCTGACCTGGAGGAAGAACGCCCCAATCCAAAATACTGAGAAGTGATTGTATTTACTGATCACATGAATCGTGGCTTCTCACCGCCCGGTTCAAAATTCTTCAGAGAGGTCCTTCATTTTTTCAAACTCTACCCTCAGGACCTTGGACCCAATTCCATTTCCAACATTTGCAACTTCCAAGTACTCTATGAGGTGTATCTTCAGCAAGAGCCCACCGTAGAGCTGTTTAGGGAGTACTTTTACCTAAACCGGCAGAACGAATGCACCAATGGTCCTAGCTTACAACTTGGAGGCATCTCAATTCAGCGCCGCCAGGGTGCTGTTTTCCATCTTATCGTCTTACCAAGTCACCCAAAAGACTGGAACCAAACTTGGTTTTATTGTCAGGATATTTCTCCAGCAAACGAGAAGCCTCTGCCGGGTTACCGCCCCGGTCGTCTTGACTCCAAGTTCACCCTTCCGGATAAGCTCACCATTGCTGAATGCAAGAGGCTACTTCCCTCCATCAGAAGAATGAGTGCTTTGTTGGGCAATGGTTTAACCGGAGTAGATCTGACCCGCTGCTGGATCTCATGGTGGGTTATTCCATTAGGCCGTCGATCCAAACTGATGTATGAATATGACGGAAGCCCGGACAACTCTCTTCGTCACAGCTCAGTTGATCTCACCGAAGAAGATATTGTTTCAATGTCAACCCTTTTGGTAAATGGGAAGTACGAGGATTGTAGTATTGTTGGGTTGAGCCCTTCTACAAGATTAATCCGGTACCAGAAGTAAGTACATCTCTTTTTCTTTGTGTTTTGCCCAGCTATTAGTACTTAATACTGATCTTTGTTCTTGTCTCTACGGGCCAATTCTGACTTCTTGAAGGTGAAATATGACCACGAAGCTGCCAAGAAGGCGAAAGCCGCCGCTATGAACACCAAGAAGACAACCCGGAATCAAAGAAGAAGAGGAAAACTACTGCTGAGGATTTAATGAAGCTTGATGACTCGTCTGACTCGAAGGTAGCCCTTGATTTCCTTGGCCAATTTTTTAACAAACTTATTGATACTGATCCTTACCAGGATGACACTAGGGCTAGCCAGGCCATATCATTTCCTCCGACTCAGAGCCCTTACCAAGACACAAAGTTCGACGAGTGATCCATAAAGTAAGGTTTTCTAACCCCTTAGCTTACTTGGATCCCAAATTTCATTTGAAAAAGCAGCAGCATGAAGCCGTCGTGAAGTTGAGATTGAAGATGAGCCGGCTGTCATCCCTGAACAGACCCCTCGGAAACGTCCGAACGAGGTTTACTTATTACCATCCTTTCCTTTGTTTTAATGAATCCTGCTCCTTGTATTTCCTTTAACTCCTTTCATTGACCTTTTCAGGAGGTGTCTCGTTCCTCGGGCGACTCATCACAAACACAATTTCCGGCTTTCAAGACAGCTCCTGGGTAACTAAAAATCCTCTTTTCTTCCGAGTTAGATCAATTGTTATCTTAATGTTGATTGTCCTGCAATATTTTTCCTTAGTGGTCAAGCTATGTCCAAGAAAGAAAAGGCAACAAAACCAGTGGAAGATCCGCCAGCACTAGCATCTGAGCCGGCTAAGCCACCTTCTCGCTTGACTATCGCCCCAGAAGACCCGCCTATTGTTCATGAAGCAAATCCTCCAGAGCCATCCCTTGCCAAGAACACTATTAACCCTTCTGCAGCTGGTCCATCAAGCTCAGCCGGCCCATCGTCTCCCCGTGTTCAAGATGTTCAAATTACTAGGAGCTGCTATGTTGAGCCGGGGAACCCGACGGTATTGGCACAGTGCACAGCTAAGCAAGAACCTTTCGAGAGGCGGAAGGTTCGTCTTGATGTTGCTAACTATGACCGTCTTAATGCCAGTGATATCTTATCCGGCTATCTCAGTCATGTACACTCCAGTCGTGATTCTGAGATTGAGATGGTCAAGCAGCTTCAATTGAAGTATGAGGTATGTAGTTTCCGGTTTACCAATATTCCTTCAGCCCCCAAGTCTGTAGATTATGAGAGAAACAGAATAACATGTAGACTTACAATATAGACTGATACCCTCATGTCTGAATCTTTGCCTGATATTGGTAGAATAAGACTTCACCCATAGTCCCCAAGGATCGGTTTATTTAATCATTAATGAATTGGTACTTCATAATTGAACACCATCTGTAAAATACTTAACATTCTGGTTTATCTTTGATAACCTTGCTGAACTGTGTACATTAGCCCCCAAGTGCCAAGTGAAGTTACTTTGTAAAGGACTTGGGCCTTCTAATATGCTGGTAGAGTCACAAAAATTTGATTTGGCATACATTAGCCCCCAAGTGCCAAGTGCTGTTACTTTGTAAAGTACTTGGGACTTTGAATTTTGAATGTGTATATTGGAATTTAAAACCAAATCTTGACTTATCTGAATGTTTCACAGAATGCATTATCTGAACTGAACTCCCAATTGATTGACGCAAAGACCCGGCTACCAAGCCAGGAGTCAGAAATCAAATCTTCCACCTCCAAATTGCAAATGAGCCTTTCTGAAACGGAGACTTTGAAGACCAACCTTGCTGCCAAAGAGAAAACTTTGGAGAATGAGAAAACACTCCTGACCCGCCGAGTTGAGACAGCTGAAATAGCTCTGAAAGAAATTTCAACAGAGCTGAACAATTTGAAGGGCCAGGTATCTCAGATAGTTACTGCGATTTTTGGTAAGCCGTTTGAATTAATCTTGACTATAATTGTTTGCCAAACCGGAGTATGATCCGCAAACTGACTCTGCTAAATATATACAGGTCCGCGAAGCAAAAATATGAACCAAGACCCGCTGATTAAACTAAAGGCAGTATACACCTTAGTTCAACAATTATACATTGGTACCCAACGGTCTCTGGCCGCTATCTCTCCGGTAAATCAAGGATCCAACCGGCTTAGTGATGTCTTGAAGAAGCTATCCATCCTTCCTGCTAGATTCCAAGAGGTAAAACGCTCCTGTGCGCGAGCTGGTGCACTGACTGCCCTAAGCCGCACCAAACCTTGGGTGCCAGACCTAGACCCGGTAGACGTTGCAAGGGGATATCCTACCGTGAAGGAGGACATGTCTCCTTTTGATCAAGATGACTTTATCGCCTGCGTCCATGAAGTCCGGCCTCAGGCGACTAGCCTTGGAGATGACACCAACGTGGACAAATACCAGCCGGGTTTTGATAGTGCAAATAAGAAGATGGCCACCCCTTCATACAAAGTTGCCGATATGATCCCACCCATAAGAGAAGATACATTTGCCCCGGAAATTGACCCGGTCGGCCTTATTGACGACGAAGCTGAATTTGTCGCCATTAACGACTTTGACTGGTCAAAATCCAACTTCTAACAGACTCAAGATGGTGAACCAGCGAGGGAAGGATAGTGATCATCTTCACGGGTTTATTAAAGTCTTGTAATAGCTTAGCTATTTAAAACACCGCCTGTTTGCTTATGCCATCGCGCATAAAACACATCTACGTGAATTTGTGCTTCTAGATGCCAATGCTTAATACTTTCTTATGCATCGTTTAATGCTTGTCTCTGCAATGTTTGAACTCTGTTCCTGTGAACACAAGGAAAAAACCTGGCAAGGCGGTTTAGAACCAACTGGGCTTAAACACCTAATTTACAGCCCATATTTCTACCTCAAAAATATAAATGAAGGATAAGGTTTAATACCAACTCTGAAGTTAACACAGCCGATAAGCGCGTGTAAGTAAAACCATACCTTGTCCTGGTTGATCCTTAGATCGCCGGTTTACATAACCCGGGTGATGAATTTGAGAATTCAATATAAAAGTTAAGACTCCTTGAATATTCAATAATCATCATATTTCAGTAGCTCGTACCTTCGGATCTTTAGACCACCGGCTTGGATACCCCGGGTGGCTGTGTTGTCCAATAATTGAGCCGGCGAAGAAAATCAGGCCATCTCATTTGTAATATTGAAACAACAAAAACTCAAAGGCAAGCAGCAGATAACAAACATAATTTTAACTCTGTATTCGAATACGTCAGTAAACCGGACCAATGTTTGAATACGTCAGTAAACCGGACCAAAGGTGTTAAGCTAAGGTTCGAATACGACCATATAGCCCCCTGTGGCTTTAGCGTTGCGCCAATCAGGAGGGTACCGACAGCTATGTTCTCTTTGGTTCGAATACGACCTATGTTTGAACAGGAAGCCCCCAAATGACCTTGAGAGGTTTTGAACGACCCTGATTCGAATGCGATCCAAGTCGGCTCAAAAGGGGTTAAGCTATGATTCAGATACGATCAAGAAGCCCCCAAGTGAGTTTGGCCTTGAGCCGATCAAGAGGGTTATGACAGCTATGTTCTCTTTGGTTCGAATATGACCAATGTTTGAACAGGAAGCCCCCAAGTGACCATGAGATTTACAGCTAGATTCAAATATGATCATAAGCCCGACTAGAAAAGGTTAAACTTGATTCAAATATCATCATCTCCTTAATAGGCATTTGTGAAACAATAATAAAAATGCATAATCTTTGAAAAGGAAAGAGACCGATGGTCTTACTTTATAGCTTATCATCGTATATACAATGTGAACGTATGTACATGATGAGAGCCGGTGGCTCAGGTATAATATGGCCGAAGTTGAGCAATGTTCCATGGCCGACGGGTCTCCTCTTCTGACTTACGTGAGTCTGCGTGCTCTCGAATGTCAATGAGGTAGTAAGACCCGTTGTTTAAATTTTTACTGACCACAAAGGGTCCTTCCCAAGGTGGGGATAGCTTGTGTGCATCTGAAAGATCTTGGATGAGCCGGAGCACCAAGTCGTCTTCCTGAAAAGTCCTGGTCTTAACCCGGCGGCTGTGATAACGATGCTGGTCCTGTTGATAGATTGCTCACCGTGCTGCTGCTAAGTCTCTTTCTTCATCCAATAAGTCAAGTGCATCCTGTCTAGCTTTTTCATTGTTAGCTTCAACATAAGCCGCCATGCGAGGCGAGTCATGACGGATGTCACTGGGCAATATTGCTTCTGCCCCATAAACCATGAAGAAGGGTGTGTAACCCGTAGACCTGTTGGGTGTAGTATTGATGCTCCATAACACTGAAGGCAACTCCTCTACCCAACCGCCCGGCATTCGCTGTAAAGGAACCATAAGCCGGGGTTTTAGCCCTTTTAGAATTTCCTGATTGGCTCTCTCAGCTTGACCATTGGATTGAGGATGAGCTACAGAAGAAACATCAAGCCGGATGTGCTCTCGCTGACAAAACTCTTCCATAGCCCCTTGGGACAGATTAGTGCCATTGTCTGTGATAATACTGTGTGGAAAACTGAAACGGAAGATTATTTTCTTCATGAACTGAACCACCGTGGCGGCATCACACTTACTCACAGGCTCCGCCTCAACCCATTTAGTGAACTTATCAACCGCCACCAGGAGATGTGTCTTCTTGTCCTTAGACCTTTTGAAAGGTCCCACCATGTCAAGCCCCCAGACTGCAAATGGCCAAGTGATTGGAATCATCCGGAGCTCTTGAGCCGGCACATGCGCTCGTCGTGCAAATTTCTGACACCCATCACATCTACTGACCAAATCTTCTGCATCAGCGTGAGCCGTCAACCAGTAAAAACCGTGTCGAAACGCCTTGGCCACTAAAGATTTTGACCCGGCGTGATGACCACAATCGCTTTCATGGATCTCACGAAGGATTTCTTGACCTTCTTCGGGGGAAACACACCGTTGAAACACTCCGGAAACACTGCGATGAAATAACTCTCCATCCGAAATCGTCATGGACTTAGACCACCGGGTTATCTGTCGAGCCAGAGTCTCATATGCTGGCAATTCTCCCCGGGTCATGTACGCCAAGAATGGCACCGTCCAATCTGGGATGACATGAAGAGCCGCCACCAAATGCGCCTCCGAGTCAGGAACAGCTAAATCTTCTTCTGTGGGCAACTTGACAGAGGGGTTATGCAAAACATCTAAAAAGGTGTTGGATGGTACCGGCTTATGTTGAGACCCCAGCGGCTCAAAGCATCAGCTGCTTCGTTCTTTCGACGGTCAATGTGTTCCACCTGATAACCTTTAAAATACCCTGCAATAGCATCGACCTCTCGGCGATAAGCCGCCATGAGAGGGTCTTTGGAATCCCACCTGCCGGACACCTGCTAAGCCACTAGATCTGAATCACCAAGACATCTAACCCGGCTCAAGCTCATCTCCTTCGCCACTCGAAGACCATGGAGCAATGCTTTATACTCTGCTGTGTTGTTAGTGCACGGAAACATCAATCGTAACACATAACAAAATTTATCACCTCGTGGGGAAGTTAATACAACTCCAGCCCCCGGGCCCTCCAATTGCCTGGACCCATCAAAATGAATAGTCCAATATGTGTTGTCCGGCTTTTCTTCTGGCATCTGCATCTCTGTCCAGTAACTGATGAAGTCAACCAGGGCTTGAGACTTAATCGCAGTGCGTGGAACATACTTCAGTCCATGAGACCCAAGCTCAATTGCCCACTTGGCCACTCGCCCTGTAGCTTCTCTGTTTTGAATAACGTCTCCCAAAGGAGCAGAGCTAACCACAGTGATTGGATGTCCCTGAAAGTACTGCTTGAGCTTCCGGCTTGCCATGAACACCCCATAAACAAGCTTCTGCTAATGTGGATATCGTTGCTTAGACTCAATTAGCACTTCACTGACATAATAAACCGGCCGCTGAACCAGATGCTCTTTGCCAGCCTCCTTACGCTCTACCACCATAGCCACACAGAAGCCCGTGAGTTGGCAGCTACGTATAAAAATAGCGGCTCTTTCTCAATTGGAGCAGCTAGGACCGGCGGCTCAGCCAATTGTGCCTTCAGATCCTCAAAAGCGGCGTTCGCAGTATCGCTCCAAACAAACACATCTGTTTTCTTCATCAACTGATACAGAGGCATAGCCTTTTCCCCCAACCGGCTTATGAACTGGCTCAAAGCAGCCACACGACCCGCTAGTCGTTGAACATCATTGACGCAGGTTGGTTTGTCTAGGGATGTAATTGCCTTGATCTTCTCCGGGTTAGCTTCAATACCTCGGTTAGACACCAGAAAACCCAAAAGCTTTGCGGCTGGCATTCCAAAAACACACTTTGCCGGGTTAAGCATCATCTTGTAAATCCGAAGGTTATCAAAAGTCTCTTTCAAGTCTGTAACCAAGGTTTCCTCTTCCCTGGACTTCACTACTATATAATCCACATAGGCATGAACATTGCGCCCAATTTGATCATGAAGACAATTCTGCACACACCATTGGTAAATCGCCTAAGCACTCTTGAGCCCAAAAGGCATAGACACATAGCAGAAAGCCCCAAAATGAGTTATAAACGTTGTCTTCTCTTGATCCTTGACTGCCATCTTAATCTGATGATAGCTGGAGTAAGCATCTAAGAAACTCAACCGTGCACAACCCGCCGTAGCATCAATGATCTGATCAATACGGGGAAGAGCAAAAGGATCAGTCGGACAGGCTTTGTTTAAATCTATGTAATCCACACGCATAAGCCAGGTGCCATTCTTTTTGAGCACGAGCACCGGGTTAGCTAACCATTCTGGGTGGAAGACCTCCACAATGAACTCGGCCGCCAAAAGCCGGGCCACCTCTTCTCCAATGGTCTTGCGCCTTTCTTCATTGAACCGGCGAAGAAACTGTCTGACAGGTTTGGACTTTGGATCGATATTAAGAGTGTGCTCAGCGAGTTACCTCGGGACACCCGGCATGTCTGAAGGTTTCGATGCAAAGATGTCCCGGTTCTCACGGATGAACTCGATGAGCGCGCTTTCCTATTTCGGATCCAAGTTTGCGCTGATGATGAATTGTTTGGATGAATCGCCAGGCACAAAGTCAACCATCTTAGTGTCATCAGCCGATTTGAACTTTAACTCTGGCTCATGCTCTGTTGTTGGTTTCTTTGATGATGTCATGTCCGTCGGGTCAACATGATCTTTGTAGAATTTCAACTCCTCTATTGCACAAACAGATTCAGCATAAGAAGCATCCCCCTCTTCACATTCCAAGTCGATCTTCCGGCTCCCATGGACTGTAATGGTGCCCTTGTGACCCGGCATCTTGAGCTGCAAATACACGTAACACGGTCTAGCCATGAACTTGGCATAAGCCGGTCGCCCAAACAGAGCATGATATGGGCTTTTGATCTTAACCACTTCAAAGGTTAATATTTCTACCCTGGAATCATACTCATCCCCAAAGGCTACCTCCAGCTCGATCTTACCAACGAGGTATGCCGACTTACCGGGTACTACACCATGAAAAATAGTGTTGGATTGTTTAAGATTTTTATCTGTCAATCCCATCCGGCAGAACGTCTCATAGTAAAGGACGTCGATGCTGCTGCCTCCATCCATGAGTACCTTAGTAAACTTGTACCCACCAACCTGAGGTGCCACTACCAAAGCCAAGTGACCCGAATTATCAACCCAGGGCGGGTGATCCTCTCTGCTCCACACAATAGGCTACTCCGACCAACGTAGATAGCGTGGGATTGCCGGTTCAACAGCATTGACAGCCCTCTTCTGGAGTTTCTGGTCTCTCTTACATAAACTGGTAGTAAAGACATGATACTGCCCGCTACTCAACTACTTCGGGTTGCTCTGATAGTCGGATTGTTGCTGCTGTTGATTCCCTGGGTTGTGTTGCTGATTATAACCTCCCTGGTGACCGGGATGCCCCTGACCATGAAAACCTCCTCCGCTTGAACTGGCGCCCGGGCCCTGAAAGCCGCCTCCACCTGAGCCGCCACCCGGGCCATGACCCCCATCAAATGCGTTTGAATTTTTAAACGCCTTCATGATCGTGCAATATTTCCACAAGTGCGTGACTGGCTTCTCCCGGGTGCCATGCTTTGGACAAGGTTCATTCAATAACTACTCAAGGGTGGGGCCTAACCCGCCCGATCGAGGGGGTTGTCTGCCCTTGCGCCACTAATTACCACCCTGCACATTAGTATTAGCAACAAACTCATCAGCCTTACGCTTATTACCTCCTTGATTTGCCGGGTTATGCTGATGACCCTTGCCATTGCCATTCTTCTTTCCCTTCGCAGATTTTTCTTCATCAGATGCCGGGTCTTTGGTGGTATCGGAGACGGCATACTTGACAAGAGCCGCCATCAACGTTCCCATGTCATTACAATCACGTTTAAGCCGCCCCAACTTCTGCTTCAAAGGTTCAAAATGGCAATTCTTCTCCAACATCAAAACTGCTGAGCCGGCATCCATTTTATCAGATGAATGTATTATTTCCTTGACCCGGCGCACCCAATGGGTTGTAGATTCTCTATCCTCTTGCTTGCAATTGGTCAGATCCACAATCGACATTGGCTGCTTACACGTGTCTTTAAAGTTTTGGATGAACCATGCCTTCAACTCTGCCCATGAGCCGATGGAATTGGATGGTAATCCTTTCAACAAGGTCCGAGCCGTTCCATCCAACATCATGGTAAAATACTTGGCCATTGCAGCATCGCTAACCTCCAACAACTCCATAGCCATCTCGTAACTCTCAATCCAGGCCCCTGGCTGTAAGTCAGCCGTGTAGTTAGCCACCTTACGAGGTCCCTTGAAATCCTTGGGCAACCGCTCATTGCGTATGGCTGGGACCAGGCAAGGTACGCCTCTGGTTCTTGTAGCCACTCCTGTCTCAACCGAGGTTGCTGGATAAGCCAGAAAGGTTTGGTGAGCCGCCTGCTTTGCTGCTATCTGAGCTGCCCGTTCCGCCTCTTGACGGATCCTCTCCTGATCCGCCAAGTTAAGAGCTCCAGCCCGCACCGGCTCATACCTATATGGCCGGTTGTGACGTTGAGCATTACTTGACATTTCTGCAGATTCCATGTGCCTACTGTAACTCAGGCTCTGGCTTGGGAGAGGAGTTGAATGAATCCTGTCTCAACTGTAGGAGTATGCATCCTGCTGGGCCAAAGCTGTCTGAAGTAGTTCTCTTACCCTCCGGGTTTCAATTGCTGCTAGCGAGTCGCCTTCCATCAGGAGAGCTGCCAATCAAGCCGACGCCGCAATGAGGTTCTCCATGGGGGCGTCTTGGCCCGGGTGTGTTGATATGTAACGAGGAGGAGCTGTATTCACGCGCGGCGGCTCCATGGCACGTGGATGAACTAGTGCACCGGGCGTCTTGGCCCGGTTTGCCTCTGGCGGGTTGCTCCCTCCAGCTCCGGGTGTATGGAACAGATTCCTCGGATCAAGTGTTAGAGGCAGACGCGACTGAGTTTTGTGACACCTCCTCCTGATGACTTCGTTTGACGCATTAAGATCCACGGAGAGCCGGAAGGTTTCTGCTTGAAGCTGCTGAGCACGAGCATCCAAAGTTGCTCGTTCTGCTGCCATCCGGGTTTCCTCCGCGGCCAAATTTTCCTTAGCTTGCACCATCTCCTCCCGCACGCGTGCCACTTTCGCATCATGCTGGGCTTTATCCGTTGGCTCTACCGCAGTGTTTAACAGAGTCGTCAGTTTATCCATGAGGTGGAGTTCTGCCCGGGCTGCGTCCCTGCCATGAAGACTCCGGCCCAATTTGGCGGCTCAAGGGGGCCCGGAATACTGTTGCCATCGGAACAGCCCCCGAGCAAGCCGTCTTGCAGTTGGTACAACGAGTCCGTCTCACCTGTTGATCATGACGTATCAGAGCAGATGGCCGTCTCCCCGCCTTCCATTGATCCTTCAGAGTATTCACCGCCATGGATGCAGCCTACGAAGGCATGCTTCACGACAGATTGAACACGGGTGGACCTGGCGCTCCCAGCCGTTTCGATGAGGTCGGTGTGGACATCTGGCTCAGGCTCTGACTCGCCGATCCGGCGAATGAAGACGTGAATTCCGCCGAAGGGGACTCGGTACCCGTACTCGATTGAGCCGGCCTCGGGGCCCCAGCCTTCGTCGTCGATGTAGATCTTGTCGCGACGACTCTTGGTCATCCGACCCACAGCGTATCCCTGGAGCCCTTCAAGAACTCAAATCCACCGTGCGCTGGCCCCATGGTGGGCGCCAACTGTCGTGGAGTTGACACGGCAGATGTCCTAGAGCAAGGACTTAGTCGTAGGGCCATCGCACTAGGAAGCTTAAAGGGGTTAATCGGGACAAAGGATACGAGAGAGTTTTATACCAGTTCGGCCCCTTACGATGAAGGTAAAAGCATGCGTCTAGTTGGGATTGGTATTGCTGAGGTTTCGACTTCCAAGAGGCTCAATTCGCCGGCTTGGTTATCGACTTCGTTTTCTCTCCTCCTGAGCCGCCACCGGGTCGTCCCCTTATATACACGGGTCAACGCCTGGTGGCTTACAGAGTCCCGGCCGACTCATAATCGTGTCCGTCTCAGTGACTTCCTTTACATGCCTTTCCTTACAAGTCTTACCGCGCATATGGCGGTTTACAATAATGGGCCTTAAGCCGGCCCGAGGCATTTGGGCTTTCTATATATACTAATAAACTATCATCTTGACTATATATCGGGCTTCTTATTTAACCCGCCATTAAGGCTGACCTGGCCCCTCCTGGGCGGGTCTTAGCTGATAGTAATATCCCCAATAGTGACACAGAACTAGCTCCATTTCATCAATGTAATGTAGGCATGTATTCCGAATATACTCATACGTGCTTATGGAAAAGAACTTTCATGACATCTTTTGTCCTACCCTCCCGTGGCAGCGGGGTCCTATTGGAAACTAAGGGATATTAAGGCCTCCTTTTAATAGAGTACCGGACCAAAGCATTAACACATAGTGAATACATGAACTCCTCAAACTACGGTCATCACTGGTAAGTATCCCGATTATTGTCACTTCGGGGTTAACGGATCATAACACATAATAGGTGACTATAGACTTGCAAGATAGGATCAAGAACTCTCATATATTGATGAAAACATAATAGGTTCAGATATGAAATCATGGCACTCGGGCCCTAGTGACAAGCATTAAGCATAGCAAAGTCATAGCAACATCAATCTCAGAACATAGTGGATACTAGGGATCAAACCCTAACAAAACTAACTCGATTACATGATAAATCTCATCCAACCCATCATCGTCCAGCAAGCCTACGATGGAATTACTCACGCACGGCGGTGAGCATCATGAAATTGGTGATGGAGGAAGGTTGATGATGATGATGGCGACGGATTCCCCTCTCCGGAGCCCCGAACGGACTCCAGATTAGCCCTCGAGAGAGAGTTTAGGGCTTGGCGGCGGCTCCGTATCGTAAAACGCAATGAATCCTTCTCTATGATTTTTTTTCTCCTCGAAATTGAATATATGGAGTCAAGGTTGAGGTCGGTGGAGCATCATGGGGCCCACGAGGCAGGGGGCGCGCCCCCACCCTCGCGGACAGGGTGTGGGCCCCCTGACATGGATCTTTTCGCCAATACTTTTTATATATTCCAGAAATAATCTCCGTTGATTTTAAAGTCATTCCGAGAACTTTTATTTTCGCACAAAAATAACACCATGGCAATTCTGCTGAAAACAGCGTCATTCCAGGTTAGTTCCATTCAAATCATGCAAGTTAGAGTCCGAAACAAGGGAAAAAGTGTTTGGAAAAGTAGATACGTTGGAGAAGTATCAGCGCGCCCAAGGGGGGAGTCCTACTGGATTGATACCTTGCACTACTGGAATCAGCTACTTTGCCATCTGCCAGCTCTTTGCCATCAGCTACCCAAAAGCAGACGGCAAAGAACTGGCTGATGGCAAAGAAGGTCTTTGCCATCAGCCAGTTCTTTGCCGTCTGCTAGCGGACGGCAAAGATTCTTTGCCGTCAGCTGGCAGACGACAAAGAGGGAGGTGGCCCACACTAACGGGCTGATGAGCGAAAACCTAACGGGGCCCCTCTTTGCCGTCCACTAGCAGACTTCAAAGAGTAATAAAGCGGCCGGCAAAGGGGGGC
>NC_057812.1:725197414-725197950 GCF_018294505.1 Triticum aestivum | reverse complement strand
GACCCCGACCCGCTGGAGCCAGGCCCGCCGCCGCTGCCCTAACCGCGGCCGTCCACCACCACCCCCTGGGTGAGCATTTTTTTTGTTTTTTCTACTGTTTTTCTTTGCTGTTTAGGTTTAATTAGTTTATTGATAGATTTAGGTTAGTGGTTAGTTTAGGTTAGTGCTAGATTTAGGTTTAGATAATTAGAAGAAGAAGAAAGTTGAAAAAAAGAAGAAGTAGAAGAAGAGGAAAAAGGAAAAAATGAAGAAGAATAAGAAGAAAGTTGAAAAACAGAACAATATAGAAGAGGAAAAAGGAGAAGAAGAAAGAAGAAGAAGAAGAAGAAGAAGAAGAAGAAGAAGAAGAAGAAGAAGAAGAAGAAGAAGATGATGATGATGATGAAGAAGAAGAAGAAGAAGAAGAAAGAAGAGGAGGAGGAGGAGGAGGAGGAGGAGGAGGAAGAGGAGGAGGGAGAAGAAGAAAGAAAAGAAGAAGAAGAAAGAAGAAGAAGAAGACCCCGACACACCACCCCGACACCCCGACACGACAGCCC
>NC_057812.1:725182969-725196557 GCF_018294505.1 Triticum aestivum | reverse complement strand
CCGACCCCCGACACGACACCCCTTCGCCCTTGGAATAGCCATGCGGAACAGATATATAAGTGTACTAGTGTAGTGGTACTATTTTGTATTGTTTGAATTTGTTACTTTTTAGCTCCACATATGTTGCGCCTGCAGACGCATTGGTTGATGACTAGGACTTTAGCCAAGAATTTCAGGCCAGGGATGTTGCGGTGCGATTCAAGTGCCTTCCACGACAACAGGCAGCAAAAAGATGGGGATGAGGAGAATTCCTCGGACGCAGGGTTCCAGCGCCTTTCACGACAATCGAGGACACGCTGCTTCAATTCGATTTCACATGTGAGGATACAAGAATGCCTCGGCCGAGGATTCCTAGGCGGGGAGGTTGAGGTATAGGACCTTTCACTGAGTGGAGATATCAAACGTTGCCATCGAAGGATCACGACCAAAGATCTCATGGGCAGGTAGCAGAATCGCATGGACTAGAGCTTGCTTCCCATATGTCCTCTTGGCTGACCTAAAAACAAATCAGGAATCTCGTACGTGAGCACGTCCTCAAGCACGCATCTGTCGCCTGTAGCATTCAACTTGGCTCCCTCGGCACATCAGCAGTATCGGAGTTCAAACTTGCTCATGCATGCAGCCTTCTAGCAAGAAGCTAAGTATTGGATCGTATTGAAGACTTGGCTCATAGTAGCAACTACTGCACTAGCACGTGATAGCTAGGTATATACATTTTTCACTACTCCATCTGTATAATATCACGTGTTAGCCAGGCCCGACCCCCGTGTCGCTCACGGAGCGACTCGGGGGAACCCTAGCGCGCCGCCGGCCGGACCCCCGCTCAACGGCCCACTTGCCACTGCTGCCGCTGCTCTCGACACGGTGGCGGTGGCCCCTGCCTCCGAAGGTTGCAGGGAGAGCTCGCGGTGGACGCGGATGGCAGTGCCACTCACGCGGAGACGTCCATCGCCAATTCGGGCGTGTGCGTTGCCGCCGGGGAAGCACTGGTGGCTCGGCCTTCATAACTGGTGTGCCATCTGTGTGGTGCCAACGTGATGCTGTGCTGCCGTGCTGCTTTGGTGCTCCGGTTGATGGGCATAGGCGTTGGCACCGGATCAGCCTGAGCGGGATGGGGACACGCGGATCTGATCGAGCTGCGGCTGCCTTACAGGAGATGATTGTGCGTGCTCACGCGTTGGCTACCTCACGTGCAAGGCATCTGCTCGTCAGATTTGATCCATCCAATGCAGCCCTTGTTCAGATCTAGATGGCATGTTGGCGGTGATCTAGACTCGGTCGGCCGGGTGGTGGTGCGTGTAGACTGTTGCAGCGCCCTCGTGCGGCTCCATGACTGCTGGGGTCACTAAAAGATCTCCGTGAGGATTTATCTCTCCAGATCCGGTGGTCGATTTCAGTGATGAGATGTAAACTATGGGTAAAGACTTGACGTAGAGGAATGGTTGTGCAGCGGCGGTGATCGCACATCGCATGTAGCTGCTGGGATAGCGGAAAGTGGTGGTGACAACACATGAAAGACTTTGATGATGGTGCTATGTGTACCGGTCTCGAGCTCCGTGGCGAAAGCCTAGGTATGACCTATGTTGGTTCCTGGCAATGGCGATGTTGTTTTATGTCGTTACCTTGTTGAAGGCAATGCTCGGACATGCTCAGGCTGGTTCTTGAGGGTGAAAACCTTGATTCTACCTTCGTGGTTGGATCTGGCGACGTCGGCGCTTAAGCGTCGTCACCTTCCTGAAGGCGTTGCTGTTGAAGAGTCTCGTCGTTCGTGTGATGTCTTAAGATGGTTGGTGCGAATATGGCCATTGCTATAGTTTGCCAACTGTGGATCTGATCGCTTTGGGCCTTCCTTTTTCTTTTTTTACTTCGCCTATGCATAGCTTCGGTCTTATACGACTTTGCTGTTGCCGGCGTGTTTGTGTGTGTTGGTGTTGGCTGTGTGCATCTTAGCTATGCAGAGGCCGGGTGTGTGCTCATAGTGTTTGTATCCTCTTGATGCTCCATTTTGAACCAATAAAATTCATCCTTTATCGAAAAAATCTGTATAATATGACACACCATCTACATTTTATCAGTGTCAGCAACGACAATCTAAAACAAAAAGGTAAGTATATATCATGGCTTTTGTGTAGCTGTGAATATGGCAATATGCCAGCAATTAATATATGCCGACTGGAATTGATGGACTAGGGTGAAAATTGTACTACGACATAGTTTTGCAGTGTACATTTGTGAATCTATGATATATTTTTTCGTAACAAAACAGGGTTGTAAGCAAATTAGCATAAATGTGCTAACATAGAGGATACAATCGGCACACTGAAATTCACAAGATCCAAATGGTATACATATTTTAGACGAGCAATTTATTTATTCGATGTTCACACAAAGGGATACCTTTGTAGATAAAATTACTTTTATTTCTCACCCAAACATTGCTATACAATTCGACATTTGCTTGCAATTACGGGTTCCATCCTTCAAGCCATTTCTGGATGGGATGTGACATTAATTGTGCGAGTGAAAAAAAGGAAGATCTTAGTGAAATTAGGCACTGAATATGCATGTGAACAGCTACAATGCTACATAAATAAATGAGGCGGCCATGTACAATAGGATATTTCGAACGACAGATAGTGGAAAAGATAAAATAAATGATAGGATGTGCTAATGGAAGGGTAGATAGTAATAGTATATGTGGACTATCCAGTTTCCCATGACACGCAGAATTACAAATTGACATATGGGTTGTTACTCAAATTACTACACATATGTAATATTAAATTTCATATAACCTTGGGAATATAAAAAAGTTCTTTTGCATCCAGCCATCAAATTGCATATTTGTATCAAGATTATGTTTTCCATCTATGGGAACTTGCAGCTCTTATTCTATTTCTTTCTTAGAATCAAAATATACAATTGAAAACCTGGAAAAATATATTATACCATGTACCCTTTAAACATCCTGCCATTATTTACACAAAACAAAACAATATGATGTCATTACTAAATTGTCTAAAGATCTAGCCCGCGCATCGAGCGGGCCACTTTGCTAGTGAATCGAAAAACAATATTCACTACATCCCTCGGGTCATTACCTCTGTGTGGCTGTCCTCCCTGTGAACAGAGCTAGATGCCGTACTGCCAGATGCCAATGGAAAACTAATGGTGCTCTCCACTCCCATCAGCAACACCTTTCTTCGGGAGCCGGATGGTCTCCTACGCCCATCGAAGGCGGACACACTACGGCTGAGCGCCAGATAAGCTGCGTGCAGGGTCGCCGCCCCTACGGCCAAGATGAATGAGTGGCCAGTAGCCTAAACCTGTCATGTGCTAGTGATAGATCCATGCATCTTGGTCGTGACGGATGGGCCCATGCTCAAGCGGATATCAACCCTTTTTCGATAATAAGGAAGTTAAAATGATGCATCATTGACATACACACACAATGAGCCCACTCCCGACCTCTAGATCAATAAGATGCACACAACCAATACCACACACACACACGAAGAATCCCACCGACAAAGAGCAAAGTCGTAGAAGATCAAAGTTATACCTAGGCATAGGGGCGAAAAAATATTTAACTATTCAAAACAACGAATAAAGAAGTACAACTACGCCACCCACACCAATCATCACTTGACATCACATGGATAACGAGAAAGGTTCTCTTGTAGCAACACCTCCAAAAAAGGAACACGTGTTGCCGTTGGCAGATCCAACCACCGAAGGTGAGATTATGAGTTTTCACCCTGAAGATCACGTCCGAAAAAATCCAAGCTGTGACTTCAACAAGGTAAAGATGCAAAAACACTATCATTACAAGATATAACTAATTAAGGTCAGACCTATCTTGAAGATCAAAACTGGATACCCGAGAAGCACCATCAAATCAAAGTCATCATATATTGCCATCTCCTCTTTCCATGATCCCTGAAACGTCTCGTCAGTAATAGCAACCTTGACGGAACTTACGTGCACCTGTACATAAATACTCGTATGTAGAGAAATCGTCTCCAGCCGCCGACTTAAATGGGGACCGACCGGCCGGTGAAACGGTACCATCTCGTCGTCAATGCGCATTGCGCCATGCAGGCCATTCATCCCAGCCTGCCGGTAGGGCTACGTTGAGGGCCACCAGCTGACTACACACAATAATACCGGGCGTGTACCTAGGTTGGCTACTTGTGCTCTCAAGATTTGGATCAACTTAACTAGCTCATCTCATACATTCAGTCATAGACGATAACAATGGAGCAAGTAGAGAGTAGCGCGCAGGAGGAGCTCAGCCTCGAGCTCACTCTGGGCTTTGCTGTGTGCGTGACGACGGCCCCGCCCCTCCCCCGCTTCTTCTCATGCGTCTACTGCGACCAAAAGTTCGGCACCGCGCAAGCGCACGGTGGCCACCAAAACGCGCATAAGCAAGAGCGTGCCGTCGCCAAGCGCCTCCGGGAGACCGCTGCTGCCACGGCGCACTCTTGGAAGGCAGGGAGGGCTGCCACCACTGCTCAGATCTCCGGGGAGCCTGCAACAGGCTCCGTGGCGCACATGCGCGGCAGGAGCTCGTCGGAGCGCGACCACGAGCTCGACTTGGCTCTCCGGCTGTAACCGGTCGGCTGATCGATCAAACTCTGCCAGTTTCCTTGGTCCGAACCTTTTATTTCCGGTGCTAGGTACGTTATAGTTAGCTATAACCATTTGTTTCAAAGTTCCTGCTGTGTATGCGTTGGATTCATATCAGCGCTCTTATAGTTAACTGGATATTTGTCTTTAAGGTCTAGACCATCCTTGTCCTTGGATTTGACACTAAATTTCGCAATTCGTCAGATTATATGACCATGCGGGTAATGACGTTGCCAGAAAAATCTGGGTCTATTCTCAGAAATGATTACTTTAGGGGCATTTAGAAAATATTGTGAAATAAAGACATTGGTCAACACCGTGCCGATAAGTAGTAGTCCCTCCTATCCATATTATTTGTTGCTCAAACGGATATATCTAGCACTGAAATATGTCTAGATATATCCGTGTGAGCGACTAGTAATATATTGATCAGAGGGAGTACTAGCTAGAGTTATTTATGAACATCTATCACTGAAACGGATATATCTAGCACTGAAAAATGAACATCTATCCCTTTAAGACACTAGAGTTATTTATGAACTTCTATGTATTTCAAGTGTCTATTTAGGGTTAAAATTTTCAACGAAATTTCATTGAAATTTCGCATACTTCAGTGGGGTCTGAAACGTTTTCGACTCCGAAATTCCGAGCCAGATTAAAACTAATTTCAAAAGAAAATTCAATTAGGTTAATATTCATTAGAACAAAGTAAAATTTGAAATCTCAATGAGGTCCGAAATTGTTTTGTTTTGAAAATTAAAAACCTATTCTATTACATAGTCTCCGAGAGTGAGTTGCAATACCAAGATATTTAAAAGAAAGGAGCTAACACCACAACCAAACTGTTGGGCATACTTTCTCTTGTGCTATTTAGCCTCCCCGTTGCAATAAAGTGTTATAAAAATTCATCTTAAATTGATAACCGTGTTGCTTTCTTTCTTGAATGAAAGCCCCCCCCTCCCCCGTCCACTTTTATTTTATAGAGTGAAGCAAGATGGTTCACAGCATACGACCTGTCAGAATTGATCAGGCTAGAGATTAACTAAATGGCAGGCAACCAAACAGATGTCCGATCAAAGAACGTCTCTGCACACTTTTTCTAGATATATTACATGTCAAGCAGGATAGAACTCCTAAGAGGGGTGAATAGGCCCTAAGAAGAGCTATATATCACACATCTCCCAGGAGTCGCGCCCACCTGAGCTCTGTGTCATCCCCAAGAAATTCTATGTAGCTCCCCTCACTGCTTGTCCAACAAAAGAAGGCACTTCGGAGGAGCACAACTTGAGTGTCCTTGCAGAGTACGCTCCATTGATGAAGGAACCTGCTTAGTTTTGCAAAGACGCAACGCATGCCCTTCTAGGTTCTTTCCTGAAAACAGAAATCATTTCTTAGAGTCCACAAACTCCATAAAGAGGCTGCAATAACCATACATAGCACAGGTTTACTTTTATTCAATCGCCAAATGGCAATAATATCATGGAACGAAATAGGAGCAGTAATTTGAAAAGCTTCGTCAATGAAACCCCAAACATGTGAAGCCACGGTGCATTCGGAGAAAAGATGTTTCACATTCTCAGGTTCATTACAAAACAAAGCAAGTAATAGCATCTGCATGTCTCCTCTTAGACAAGTTATATCTAGTTAGGACTTTGGTAGGACAGCTAGCCATAGAAAGATAGGAATATACTGATGCAGATGACTTTCAAAAGACAGTCACCAATGGTAGAAACCACACCTCCGGATTTAATTTTATGATAAAAGGACATAACAGGGTATCTGCCATTTGGTTCCAGCAACCAAATGGGTTCATCTGAATGCTCTGTTAATGACACTTTATAGACCTTACTCAACAATTGCATCCACAAGTCCCTCCCAGACTGATCTACACATCTCCTAAAATTTAGTTTCAGGTTCATGCCATCCCAGACTTGAGCAAGGGAACAGAGACGTTGATCACGTATTTCAAACAAAGCCCAATATTTTACTTTAAGGGAGCAATCTCCCAACCATGTGTCATGCTAGAAAGTTATTTTCTCACCATTTTCCACCTTCCATTTATCGAAAGCATTAGAGGCATTTATAGCCCATGTAATTCCTTTCCAAAAACGAGATCCAACTCCAACTTTAGCCCACAAAACATTAGGTTTATCAATAATCTATTTGTGATCAATCAGAGTTTTCCAATTCCTCCCTTCACTGTCAAAGTATCTTCTCCCCAAAGAGGCTAGAAGAGCCCTATTAAAATGTCTAATATTTGGAACACCCAGATCACCAAATTTGTTCTTTCAGGATACGAAACTCCAGTTAGCTAGGTGGTACTTATGGTTGTCCCCCTTATTTCCCCAAAAGAAATGAGACATTTGGGAGTCCATTGCATTGATATAACACTTGGGGAACTTAACAATGGCCATAAGATAACTAGGAATACTGATAATGCAAGCACACAACAAAATTAATTTACCCCGGTAGGACAGAGTCCTCCCCATCCAACCAGAGAATAATTTTATAATCCTATCGATGATAGGTTGCAAGTCCTCCCTCCGTAGCTCATCGTAGTTTAAAGGGACACTTAGGGTGTGTTTGGTTGCAGTCATGGACTGGAATGGCATGGGTCCAACCCGTTCGCGGGGCTCGTTCTCGCGTTCAGTAGGCAGGTGGAACGGTCACCACCTGGTTCCCACAGACAGAATATTCGGCCCAGATCCGGAACCGGGTGAGTCCTCCCAATTGGGCGGATGACGCGGAATCGGTCTCTTTCCTCGCGCTCCCGCAGCCTTATCCTCTCTCGTGCAGGCTCCTCTCCCTCATCTCTCCCCTCCATCAATCTACGCCACCGGCCTCTCCCCTCCTCTGGTCTGCGCCGCCGGCCCTCGTCGTCTCGTCCACCTCCGACGCACAGCCTCCCTATCCTCTGGGCAACAGCGGCTGTGAGAAGATCTTGAAGCTGGGCAACAGCGGCGACGCACGCCGGGAGAGTCGCGCTGCCACGCTTGATCTAGGCGCCATCCATTGACCGCGTGAGCAAGCGCCGCCAGAAGCTGCGGTTGCGCGTGGGGACGCCAAAGCCAAGCCTCACATCCAGCCGGCCGCCATGTTCAACTGTCGTACATTTCTTCTAGCTGCTATTTATCTTGTGCTTTGAGTCCGATTGGTGTACCTACACTCTTTTTCGTCGCATGGATAGATGGATTCGTTTCCTTGCTGGTCAAACAAAAATTGCTCGAGTCTGATTTGTTGATGCTCACACCCCTGTTCAGAAATCGAACTCAATGTTTACCGAGCATTGTTGCATGGATGGATGGATGACGACTTACAAATCCATTCCATTCCATTCTTCAAACCAAACACCAAAACGTAATCATTCCGTTCCTTCGATTTATCCATACCAAACACAAAGACGGAACCGACCCATTACACTGGAATGGAACCATGCCATTCCATTACACTTCGTTCTCGAACCAAACACACCCTTAGGTAATTGATGGAAAAAGACCCCAGCTGACAGCAAAAAAGCTACGCAAAAGATTTTTGCCACACCTTCCTCGATGTTATTGCTAAGAAGATCACTTTTATGAAAATTAATTCTCATTCCAGAAAGGTTTTCAAAGCAGGAAAGAATCCACTTCAAATTTCTAGCCTTTTTTATAGAATTTTCCAGGCATAGGAGATTGTCGCCAGCCCAGAAATAATGCCATGCCTAGCAGCCTTAAACAATATTTTTGAAAAAACATTGCAACTAAGTTAAAAAGCAGGGGGCTTGATGGATGGCCCTGTTTGAGGCCTTTCCACCTACAAAGTAGGGGCCATTGATGTCATTGATCCTAACAATAATAGTTTTTCTAATCGAATTGATCCATTTTGTACATAAACCTCTCGAGCACAGAATCTCAAATAGAAATTCCCAACTAACTCGGTCATATGCTTTCTCACAATCAAGCTTAAGGACAAGTCCTTCCGTACCAGATTTCTTAACCTCATGGATCACTTCATTTGGCATAACCACACTTACTCGTGTTGCTTTATGTTCATCAAGTAAACATGGTTCATTTGTCGGGGTTGAACATGTTCGAGGGCAAGAACAAGACTCACCGGAATTATGGCTTGTTTTATGTTATTTCCTTGAAAGAACATTTTACTAGATTATGCTTTTGGGTGTTCCATCCGGTCCGTCATAAAAAGGACAACGACATGTCTGATTGCAACATCAAGTGGTCCACAATGAGTGGTAGCACAAGAAAACACTACTGGCAAGCAATTGTCTCGACTTGTCAGCCGTAAACCTCTCTTGGTAAGTTGTATTCTAACAGGATGTTAACTTGACTGACATGCACATACGTCACACATGTTTTATGCTATTTATTTTTTGTAGATGTAGCATTACCTGTCATAGCTATCAACCATCGTAATTCACATGTTCGCCATTGTATACTCAAATCGTTGCACATTAGCTATGGTTGTACGAACCCCCGTCGTATTCCTTTTATAAAAAAGATTAAAACGTCCGACATATGTCAGTATGCAATTAAGGTGTCCTCCCATAGTAGCTGCAAGTGGGATCTTGACGAGATTTTGCGGCCGGGCTAGCTGCAGGCCACCAGTCCTATATGCATGCACACTTGTCATGCTACTCCTGAATCTCCAGGCAGCCTCCGACTCATCTGAGCCATATGTTTTTTCCTTTATTTGTCAAAATTAATGGCGACCGGCCAGAGCTCGATGGTGCGGACCATATCCACGTACGGACTGCAGCCTTAATTTACAGCTGCTGCCCCCTATTAGGCTTCTACGTATGACTCAGCTGAGCCATTTTTTCCGTTGCTCGTCATCATATGCAAGGTCCAAACGAACATGCTAAACGAACAAAAGCAGGTCCACAGAAGAAAAGACGTCACGTTGCTGAAAATGCCACACATTGACGGGGGATAGATGTGGTTGGACGGATCAGCAGGTGCATCTTGTCTCGAGCTACTGGGGCACGCCGTACGCAGGCGACATCTGAGCTGGTGATGCGGGCGCTCTATCTTCACTGTAGAAATGCATGCTCTAGCCTAATCTTGATCCAAACCCTAGCGGCCGCTGCTTCCCCGCCGCGTCGTCTCCGGGGCAGCCGATCTCCATGATCGCCACCAGGGCCGCGCCGCCTGTATCCAGGCATTGTCCGCCAGCTGTGTTGACCGGCTACCCTAAAGAGTCTTTTTTTCGAATCCGTTTTTTTCTCTCCTCGCGGAACGATTGATCAGTGATCTTTTTTGGTTTCGCGATCTAAAATCGGTTTGTGTCACCCACTACGGTTCGTCATCTATAACTAGGTGATTGCCTGTGGTTGCCACGGGAGTTAAAAAAAATCAAGTTTCAAAGATATTTACTTGTTTAAACTAATGCATATCACACAGTTTCCTGTTTGCTATGGGTACAAAATATGTATAGCATGACCATTCAAGCACATGTTGTGGTTTTTCTGTCTTCCTCTCCTTTACTATCAACGCTTTCGTATTATTCCGCTCCACTCTGCAGTAGTCCATTTGTGTTTTTTACGTACATTGCTAGTGTACTTTGAGAAACACACCAAAGCAGGAGAAGACATAATATAATCTCCCTTGTCACTTTGTTGCTCACCGCTCACTAGTAGAAAAAGGGCCTTTTGTCTCGGTTCGTAGGGCCCATTTGTCCCGGTTGGAGAACTGGGACTAAATGGTTGGTAATAAAGCCTATACCTTTAGTCCCGGTTCTTACATCAACCGGGACACATGGGCCTTCATGTGGCCGCTGCGGCGAGCCCAGGCAGGAGGGCCTTGGGTCCTGGTTGATAGCACCAACCGGGACCAAAAGACATCCACGCGTCAGTAGCTGACAGGAGCTGGGATTTTTGGTTTTTTTGAAAGAGGGTGGTTTAGGGGGTTTGGGGGGTTAATTTAGGGTGTTAGCTAGCTAATAGAGAGAAGTGTTCTCTCTTATCTCCGTGATTGGTTTACCAATGCTACTACTATGCCTAAACATGGCTTAGATTGTAGTGAAGGCATCATGTGTGGTGCATGTCGAAAATAATACTAATATCCTAACTTGATCAAGTTTGGATTAGTACTACTTTCAACATGCACCATATGTTGCCTTCACTTCAATCCAATCGATGTTCATTTCTTCCATTGATATATAAAAACTCTTCATGCTCGCATCATGCTTCATCATAATAACAAGTCCTACTAATCATCATCATACAACTTCTACTCATTATTAATAACAAGTCATACGATCATCATCCTCATAGTCATCGAACCAACCCAACTTAATTGTTCTTAGCACATGATCATCAGTATTAGGTAGGACCTAAATACCCTCTTTAAGGTAAAATAGCATAAAACAATATAGGCCCTGACTCTCCATTATGAAGAATGGAGATCATCCTATCTCCAATTCTTGCGCTTCGCTTCCTTTTGCTTCCAAGTACCTCCTTACGACTGTCCATACATTTTTTCCATTCTGTGATTTTCAGGCCTCCACTTCTTTTAGAAATCCGATATGGACATGTAAGATTCGTAGGACGACCTGACTGTATGTTCAAAACATCAAGGCGACCATTCTGATACATCAGATGAGGCACACAATCATCCGGGATTTTCTGTTGAAAAACATAGTAATAACTTCGTAGTTAGCAATGTAGTTAAGTTTTAAAAGAATTTATGCAGAAGATGCACAGATGTCGTAATAGTAAAAAATCTTACCATGGCATCTCCATGGATGTTACCGTAGTTCAACACGTGCACTAGTGGCACGTATTGACCATAATGTGGAGGAGTTTTATTATAGATATTGTAATTCTCAAGATCAGTACAAAACGCGACCAGATGATTTTTCTCCTGATAAGTTAACTCAGAGCTATCGGTGTAGTAGGTTTTGTCTATCATGTTCCGCACATTGTTTGAACAATGAAAATAAGTTGTCAATGGAAATAAGCTGTCAACTATTTTCAAAATGAACAATATAAATTAGTTAATAACTATGTTTGAGGAACTCACATAGCGGTAGAATTGGAAGCGTATCAACAAGGACCCAAATGTCCATATTGTCTTGGTCGATGTCAGGATCACCAAGATCCATGGTAGCAAGCATACCCTCATAAAAACCATACATCTTGCAAAGTGCTTCCTAATTTTTGCAACCAAAATGGGTTACGCTCTCAGAATTATATAGATTTACTTCAAATCCACATCATGATGGGTCCTTAGGTGAATTTTCTTTGTTTCAAAATTTTCATGGTCTTCAAAATCCATCCTCTCCCAGACATAGCGTCTTGCATGGCATGAGATAAGCTACTCGAATTGTAAAAGATGAAAATTACACGTTGAAATAGTTGAAGTCATGCTTAATTACGGAAAAAACACTTTTGTCGTTGTGTATCATTTCAACATCGAAGGTCTCCTGGAGCTTAATGGTGAAGCGCCAATCTTCGTCCAGGTGAGGCCTGCCGCACAGACCTTGGTCGCCGTTGCACCAGCTGCACTCCCCCGGGAGACTTTCGTTGTCCGATGATGATATTTCCTACATTCATAATTCAAAGATTAAACTTGTACAATTCAATATATGTACTATAAAAATTAAAATAGATCATTATTATTCATCACGGGTTGACTATTGGTCTGCCGAGTCTATATGGTGGAGACTCTCCCTCACTGATTCCTCTCTAACATTTGCGACCGTCGGTGATGGTCGTTACTCCTTCTTCCCCTAGTGCGTAACAAAGGTCTAGCACCCGGAGAAGAAGGAGAAATGACCCTCACGACAACAGTCAGGCTTCTTCGTCCTCTCTTATATATGGTGGAGCCTCGACAGACTTAAAGTCAACCCGAAATGTCGTTTAATTATGTCTAAAAAAGGACATATCGAGCGTTTAATTTTAGCATTCAAAGTAGGAGTAGTTTTTCCATTTGAGAATTGAATAAGCAAAACCAAATCGTAAAATAAATTAGTATTCAAATTAGCATGAATTCAATAAGCAAAACTACATCATCTCTTGCGTTCGTACATGTCGAATATTATCACTAATACACCTTGAATAGTATCATACATATAGCATGGCTAATACAACTAGAACCATAGTGCATGATGGGTATCGGCGCGGGCGATTGACACCCAAACAGAAGGAACCATCATTGGATCATAGCTGCAGTGAGATCCCTAAAGAACCTGTCAGGTATCGTCGAACCTGCCCTCCAACGCAACCATGTAGCGACGGACGTGCTCGTCCTCCTCGCTGACACGGTGACGTACCACCTCCGCGGTGTCCGAAAGCTTCGGCACCATCACCGGCCCACGCGACCGCCACCAAACAAGGTTCGGGTCAACGACGGGCTGGCTCCTCACCGAGCTACGCCCCCCGGAAGATAGCACCTCCCAATACCATCCCGGCGGAGCCCAGTCCCGGACATGGCCCCTCTGATCAAGCAGGCCTCCTCCGCCGAGTCGATGACGAGGATGCGGGATAGACATCGTCGACGTCGATGCGGGAATAATTGCTTTAACTAAAAAAATAAACTAGTTCTATTAATTTTTTTACTAAAAATAAACTACTTCTATAGTAAAATAAAATAGTTTTATTAAATCAACTAGTTCAACTACTAAGCACTTACTATAAATAAAATAAAGTAGTACTTACTAAAAATAAACTACTTCTATAGTAAAATAAAGTAGTTTTATTAAATCAACTAGTTTAACTACTAAGCACTTACTATAAATAAAATAAAGTATTACTTACTCAAAATAAGCTAGTTTAACTAGTTCTATTATTTTTCTAACTAATTCTATTAAACACTTACGAAAACATCTAATTCAACTAATCTAAAATGCACACTAACCTAACATCTAATGCACTAACCTATATCATAGAATGTTCAAAAAAAGTAGTATTGCTTAGTTTTTTTAAAGAAATGTTCAAATAGAAAATTTAGTAAAAAAATACATG
>NC_057812.1:725182066-725182563 GCF_018294505.1 Triticum aestivum | reverse complement strand
AATGGCGTCGGCGTGGGCGGCTGGCGTCGGACGGCATCGGCGTGGGCTCCGGGGCGGGGCGACGGCGTCCGGCAGCCTGGCGGCGTCGAGGAGGTCCTACGCGCGCGTCGTCGGGGGCAACTGCTAGACGAAAACTGAAATTTTCTATGTGGTTGCTATATATACATGAAGCATTGGTCCCTGTTTGTGGCAGCAACCGGGACCAATGCCGCCCTTTAGTCCCAGTTGATGCCACCAAGCGCGATCAAAGGTCTCTTTTCAGCAGCCCAAAGGACGGAAAACAAAGACCTTTGGTCCCGGTTGGTGCCGGTTCATGGCACCAACCGAGACCAATGGCCTGCGCCTGCCAAAGCCGCGGTGCGGTGGGATGTTTAGTCCCACCTCGCTAGCTGAGGAGCTGCCGCACCTGTTTATAAGCGCCGCCCTGCCGTCTCTCTCGATCTCCTTTGAATTGCAGGCCTGTGGGCCTAATCTCATACTGCTATGCCTGTGGGTCT
>NC_057812.1:725143685-725181822 GCF_018294505.1 Triticum aestivum | reverse complement strand
CCCAGTAGGTGGTATTTTTTATTTTTTCCCAGTTTTTTGTTTTCTTTTTTACTGTTGCTATTTTTATTTATTTTATTTTATTTTATTAAGGTTTATTTTAATTTGTTTTGTTTCTACTTATTTATTAAAGTTTATTTTGTTTCTACTTATTTTATTTTTGCTTTTTTATTTATTTTATGAAAAATTGCTTATAATGTTTTGAGCAGCAAATACTTTGATAATTTTAGTTGCATAAATTTTATATAATTTTAGTTTCAATAATACTTTTTCTATTAGAGTTTCATTAAAGTTTTCTAGTTCATTCTTTTTTCTATTAGAGTTTCATTAAAGTTTGTAGTTCATTCTTTTAGTTTATTATTTTTTATTAGAGTTTCATAAAAGTTTTCCAAATCATTCTTTTTCATATTAGTTCATTATTTGAGCTAAATGACCCTGAAATTCAAAAGCACTTCAGATGAACTCTGAAGAGGTTGAAAGTTGGCATGGTATTATCATTTCACCCACATAGCATGTGCTAAAAAGTTGAGAGGGTTACGGCAAAATCTGGATGCACTTCGTGTATAAAACGGACAATCTCTTTCGAAGTATCAGGATTTCTGAAGAAAACTCATCAGTTACAAAGGGATTTTATTTTTTAAAACTTATTTGAACTGCAGACTTTTGTGTGTTCAAAATGCACCATTCAAAGACACACCATCAATTTTCAACCCTTTCTGACTTTATTTGTTATTTTTCATGTATTTACTGATTTTTTGAGCTATATGACCCTGAAATTCAAAAGCACTTCAAATGAACTCTGAAAAGGTTGAAAGTTGGCATGGTATCATCATTTCACCCACATAGCATGTGATAAAAAGTTGAGAGGGTTACGGCAAAAACTAGATGCACTTCGTGTACAAAACGGACAATCTCTTTCGAAGTATCAGGGTTTGGGACGAAAACTCATCTGTTACAAAGGTTTTCATTTTAGTTGCATAAATTTTATCTAATTTAAGTTGCATAAATTTTATTTTTTATTGATTCTTTTTAGTTGATTCCTTTTCCTATTAGAGTTTTATTAAAGCGTTTTAGTTGATTGTTTTTGCTATTGTAGAATATTATAGTTTTGTTTGGAAAAAAACACCTTTGGTCCCGGTCCCAGACACCAACCGGGACTAATGGTGAACCGGGACCAATGGTCTCAGACGAACCGGGACCAATGGCCCCCGAGGCCCGGCCCGCGCCCTGGCCTCATGAACCAGGACCTATGCCCCCATTGGTCCCGGTTCGTGTGTGAACCGAGATTAATGGGCTTGCCCTGCCTGGACCAAAGCCCTGTTTTCTACTAGTGGCCGAACACTATTCACATGAGACATATCATAATGCATATACCAGAAGCACATGTGTCATCAAATACAACATTATTGCCCATGCATTTCTACAAATCCTTAATACTCGTCCCACGACCACCATATGTTGTGGTCTCTCTTTTTGCTACCTTGGATCTGTTCTGCAAAAAGTAGTAGATTAGACATGGTTGGAAACGTACAATTGATTTCTGTTTTTCTATATTGGAAGCGAAACCACTAAATATTATCGAAGATTAAGTAAAAAAAGTGCTCTTCAATAATTGCATTGTTACAATCCCTTTCCTTCATTGTGACTATCCTTGGCGAAGAAGATCACGACTTTGTCACTGGCTCCATCGACTACAATGGAGATTCCAAGGATCCTCACCTTAGGGGTGATGGTTTTAGTAGATTTCTACCTGAACCATGATAACTCCTGAGTTTCATCAGATCATAAAGCAAGCAGTTTGCTGCATACTTTGCCGGATGATTTTAGAATTATTTTTTTACATGTTAGTGTTATTTTGGAACAGCTTTACAGATTTTATCATGCCTAAATAGGTAGTTGTAGTACTGTAGTTCGTAAATACCGGACTCTAAGAGTTTTCACAACTCTGCTTTTTTTAGACGTTTAAGGTAAAAATAGACAATGATGTTTCGTATAAAAATAAATATCATGCAAATCCATTTCTTTGTCATCCTATGTCTGCACAAAAAAATATAATAAGGATAACATTATTATAGAGCTTAGAGATCAATAAATAGTATGATCTGAATTTACAAAAGAACTATGTGCTCAAATATGTTTGCTTACTGATGATAGGATCTGGGGTTCGCATGCTTCCTGTACCTGCATTAGTCTTGGGTATTCAACGGTCAACAAATATGACAATTCTTGGACGAAGTTGCATTGCTATCCATCTGATTGGAGGAGGCTATATGAGATGATGGTCGGGAACTTGGAAGTGCGTTCAGGTCACATTCTGGAACAAAACTGCAATGTTATATAAACATAGTACTAATAAATGTTCAACATTGTATGCTCATGATCGCAGAACGGACGGTTTCCTAAGGAAAAACTGGACAAGGTACATAGATCAGACTGTGTCTAAAATATGATGTTTCTGCTACACTGCATCAACTTGTTATAGAAAATGACATGTTGAAATCCATGGGAGAGGATGAGGCACATGCATACCTTGTTGCCTTGCCGGTGCGCAAGCAATTGTAAGCGTAGTTCACATCCATCCAGTACTATTGGTTCCCGATCTAGAGGGCCCTGACCTGCAACCAATGGACACCTGCACCGCGGCCGTAGTAGTATGTGGCCTGAGAAACTGCAGCAGCTGGCCCGACATCTGCAGAGGGCGTGGCGCTCGCTGCTGCGGCGATGGATGGTGCCCCAAAGCAGCGGTTTCGGACAATGGTGAGATGGGAAGGGGAGATGGGAAGAGGGGGGTCGTGATCTGGATGGAAAGAGAGGGGAGGACAAATCGGCTGGCTTTTTCATCTGTATGGGTAGATGGAAGTAGGGAGGACGTCCCGAGAGATTTTGGGAAGGGGAGCAGGAAATTTCAGCAGCAATAATGGTGATTTCTCGCTGTGCTGGTGCGCGAGCGATGCTGATAAGGAAAGTTGATTGCTGCCCGTGATTGCCCTGAATTAATTCCGTATGTATTACCAAATAAGAGATTGATTGCCAAATTATTCCCAATGATTGATGGGGAGGAGCCCGGGAGGAAAGAAAATCGCTGGAGAGGTGCGAGGGGATGGACGAATGGGTGGACGTAAACGGGAGAGGGAACGCTACGTTTTTTCAAAGTAGTAGTATAATAAATATAATATATACTAAATATGATAAATTTCTATCCCCACTCAATCCTAAAAAGGAAAAAGGGACAAGACAACCCCCACCGCACAGAAAACACCAGGTCCCAACACCCCACTCCACTACTAAACTCACGTGATTCTGCCCCCACCTTTTCTCCTCCTCGTTCCTGGTCTCACCAATCACCCACACACACCAACCCATCTCCTGCTGCTTCGCCCACCATCTTCTTACCCTCGAAAGAAGCAACTACGAACACGCCGTGGGAGCCTTCCCTATCTCAGAAGCTGTCAGGGAAGATCTGTCAAGGTGAAGACCAAGAAGATATGATCTATGTAGTTTTTGAGAGGGGGGGGAGGGGGAGAGAAGGAAGGTAGTGGGAATTACCAGGGTGCTGTAGATCTTCAACTTGAAAAAAGGAGGAACCAAGGTGACATGTTCCTCTTCTTCTTCATCTTGAATTCAACTTCTCCAATTCATCTTCATGTTGACTGCAACTGCCCCACAAATGGTTCAACCAAACTTGTGGAAAAACACACATAAAACCCCGGGAACACACAAACATAGAATTTCATATTGTGTGACTTTTCTTTTGGTTGCGACCAACTAGTTCAGGTAACCCAGCCAACTTTTGTTTCATATTGTGCAACACACACACACACACAGGAAACCAATGAGCATCCTGCTTTATAAAAGAAGAAAATGTAACATATATAGGCCATATGTTCTAGTTTGTTGCACCTAGTCTACTAGATATATCTATAATACAGTAATATTTTAGTTCAAAAGGCAAACAATGGCTAAAAAACTTAAAAGGACAAAGTAGGAGATTGCTTATTGGTGATCACTTCTTCTGTGCAAAAATTGTTTGTTAGAAGCTCATCCATCCAGCTCCTGGTTGCTAGACAAAAACAAAACAAAAAGAAGATGTGTTACTTCTTGTAAGATTGTTGATGCATGAAAAAACAAAAAACTTCATGAGAAAACATGGGACCCCATGTTGTATGTCATCTCGGTCAAAATTGGCAGAATACCCTATGTGGAACTACGGAAAAACATAAAAAATGTATGTGGCGGCAAACCTGACAACATATTGGAACTAGATAGATTTGTGGTGTGCAACTTATGGCTTTCTTCTGTGCAACTTAAAAAATAATTGTGCAACTGACTTAACTAGTTTGGATGTTTGACTTGAATAAATATACTTTCAGATTTGTGTCTATTGTGTGCCAGCTGGAATAGAACTTGTGTGAAAAGCTTGAATATAGAAGAAGAAGAAGAAATGTAATACAACAGCAAAAAAACATCATGTGTTTTATTTGTGCAATCTGTGGGTGCGTCTGTGCAACTAATTAGACCCATGTGTGCAACTGAGAGAATTTATTTGGATGTTTAGTTTGATAAAAAAGGTGCTGCCAAAATTTGATTTGTTTATTTCAAACTCATGCTGATTTGTTTGTTTGTTCGCTCTTCCACTACCTTTGAGAGAAAAATGTGTAAGCCTCTATGCAACTACCATGGGTTGTTGTGCCAGACTGGTATGCCTAGTTGTAAAACTGCCAGAACAAACATGTGCCAGTTAAAAAAGAAGATGTATTCAAAAACAAAAGAAGGGGAGCAAAAAGGTCTACTCACTTGTAGCCTGACAAACACACCATGCCCCTTCAAGTCCATCTTAATGACTGTGGCGATTAGATTGCTATTCCATGACATTGGTTGGATGGGGAAAATTACTTACACACCTCTAATTGAAATAATTAAGAAAAGAAATTTGTTAGGTCTGTCTAATTGAAATAGTGAATTTTAAAAGATGACAGCTGATATCAGGTTCATGTGCAACTATGCCTTATATGGATGCCAACTACTTAAGGTTCATGTGCAACCACGAACTGTAGGGGTGCCAACTTGAATCAGTTTCGTGTATGAAAAAAACTTGCATGATATATGGAGCCAACTACTATGAGGTTCATGTGCAACTACAACTGCTAGAGATGCCAACAAAAAATGTGACTATGAAAAAACAAGATAATTAAACTGCCAACTAAGTATGGCCGTATTGTGCAACTTCCTCATACTCTTAACCAGGTAGGGATGCTACAATGGCCACTAGTACTACAAAATGACCAAATTGGATAAACTGCGGGAACTGAAATTGGATGTCATGCCTCTCTCTTACAGATGCCCTGCTGTTTCAAGCACTAGTTATGCAAGCCTACTACTGATACAAAATCATGTACAGAAAAATTCGAAAAAGAAATTGAAATATTGGCAATGGCTTGTGTGAATTACCCATAAACAACCTCTGTTATGCAACTTCTACATAATTTAACAACGATCACTAGAGGAATTTAGTTATAGCCACGAAAAACGAGAACCAAATCATGTAGCATAAAACAAAATGCAAAAAATCATCATTGGCAGCAGGCGTATCATATAATCGCCAAAATTTCATTGATTATTCAGTTAACAATGAGAGCAAACCAACTGAGCATCCGTGTGGTATGCTACTACAAAAACAGTGTGTGCAATTTGACAGTAATGCAAGCCAACAGAGCATACATGTATGTGCCAAAAATACACCCCATACTGAACATGCTTTGTGCAGTGTAGTCGACTACCTGAAGGTTCCTGTGCAACTAAAGAACCTGACTAGCCAACTATGTACTCCTCTGCGTGCAACTTCACCGGAGCTGTCTAAAAAATATCTAAAATTGGACAACTTATGCAATGCAGTCAATCCCCTGACAACTAGCACTTCGCCGGAATCCCGTGCAAACACAAAAATGGAACATCGCCCACCCACTATGACTTACTCCTGCAGCAGCCCCGAGCAACCGTTGTTGCCGCGTGTGGTTCCTCACTGTCATCGCCACGCGCTGCAGCAACTTTGCATCCTCCCATCGCCTCCTCTGCATCCTATCATAGCGCCCGACAACAGCTCTACATCCTCATGCCGTTCCAACTTATCATATGTGTGTGCAACTAGTCCTGCCAACTAAACATCAATGTGTATGCAACTAGACTACACTGCAGGCCAACTGAGCATATGTGTGTGTGCAACTAGTCCTGCCAACTAAACTGTGTGTGCAACTAGACTACATTGCATGCCAATTGAGAATATGTGTGTGCAACCAGTCCTGTCATTAATCATCAATGTGTGTGTAACTAGACTACATTGCAGGCCCACTGAGCATATGTGTGTGCAACTAGTCCTACCAACTAAACATCAATGCGTGTGCGACTAGACTACATTGCAGGCCAACTGAGTATATGTGTCTGCAAAAACACCTAGAGTGCATTCAACTTTGAGACAACATTCAGGATAAATTGATGCGGGATACTGCTATGTCCCAATTCAATAATTCCGAAACAAACTGATAATCATAATTGTCTATCTACTATTGCCTACGAAAAATGCCCCAGTGATTCAAACACATTGTCCATAATTGCCTCATAATTGCCTCTCAATCCTTTCTACAATTCCCAGTACACGGGCCCCAGTGATTCAAACACAGTGTCCATAATTGCCTCATAATTGCCTCTCAATCCTTTCTACAATTCCCAGTACACGGCCGAACTACCCAACAAATTTGATGGTGAAAATTTTCTCTTGTGTACCAATCCCCCTTGCTCTCCCAACGTCTTCTCCACACCTCCCCGTTGAATCATCTCCCGGACAATGGAAGCAACACACATGGCTACACCGATACCCAAGTGAAGGAGAGAACCACATGAACAAGTAGTTCGAAAGGGGGCAAACCTTGCGACTTCCAGTCTTGCACGCTGCCGATGAAGAACCAGTTAGCCCCTGCACCACGTGGAGTCGCCTCTCACACGCCGCGGTCGCACAAGCTCCCGTCGCACAAGCTATCAATGTCAAGTGACTTATCTCCCTCACCATGGGGGCGCCCTCCAACAACGAGCGAAGTCTTGCTCCTCCCTCTCCGTACATGCAAATGCTGAGCTGCTCAGCTCCGTTAGCTCGCCGGATCCAAGATCCACTGTCGCCGGCACCACGCCGCTGTGCCGACCTGTGTCGCTGTGGATGGATGGGGAGAAGGGATAAGAGACGGGTGTGTGTGTGGGACAAATCGTCATAAGGTGGGGAATGGATGCCGACCACGAAACCACAGAACTGCTAGTTGGTGCGCATCGCATCAAAATCCTACGGCTCACGGCCAGCCGCTCGAGGACGCGAAATAGTGCGCGTGCACTTTTTAGAATTTAGGTATATAATATAATATAAAGTAATAGAGATAGAGAAGAGATACGTGTCTTCTCCCCCAACATCTTCAACGTCTTCGGCTGGTTCGGCGGCTGCCACACGGCAGGCTTCACGCATGATGCGTGCCGCGGGTACGATGTCCGCTTGCGTGATCCTATGCTGGCCTCACCGCGAGGCCCGCGACCATGATCCTCGCGTAGACATGGCTACTTGCTCGTGCATCTGTAATGCACACCGATCTACAACGTGCATGTGGCCGGATCCATGCACCACGTTGGCTGCTTTTGCATGTTGCTTGTGGCAGCTCGTACATGCTGCATAGCCTGCGGTTGGAGGCTGCTGGTGTGATTGCATGCATCTAGTTTAGTCTCCCTGCACATCTCGTGTTCTGCTCGGTTGCAAGCTCTTGCCATATCCGGTCGCCTGATGCACGTTGTATGGTCTGATCAACCGCAAGGCGTGTCTATGCAGAATTTCATGAAGATTGTTGTTAAGTATACCATGCTCCTCCACCAATCAAACAACGGGCCGTCGCAGCGTCGTCCCGTCGGGCTGCAATGCTGTTGTCCCGTGTTTCTTCCAATAGCTGCACTGACCTGTGCATTACCATTTTTCACCTCGAGTGTTGGTGTAAAATTTGTCGGTGCATCCAAACCGCATGATATGATACGCTCTATCACACGTAAGCCTATTTATATCTTTCTCAAAACAGCAACCATACCTACCTATTATAGCATTTTTGAGATATATTGCCATGCAACTTACAGCGTTACGTTTTCATGGGAGCAACTCCATGAACAACAACACCACCGCACCAGAGTTGTTAGACCAAACCATGGAATGGAGCACCTCCTCCTCCAACTCTCCTCTACCACCACCAAACCATGGAGCACCTTGATCTAGGAATTCATGGAGGGCCTTCTACATTGGGACGGCTCAGGTGCGTCGACGTTTTGGATCTTCTGTTCATTTCTCCCCCGATGGACCGACCAAGGAGTTTTTCTTGGTTGTGTACTTTTCGTCGGCCTCCTTCTCTTTGTCTGAGGAATCAGTGGCCATTGCTCTACAATGCTGCATCGGAGGTCTACGTTCTGGTCTAAATGTGCAACATATTGAGGGTCGATCTTTTCGCTTTTCTATTGTGTCCAATCGTGTGGGACATTATATCTATGGCCTCAAGGATTGAGTTTGGCCGGACTTTGTTTGTCATTTTCAACTCTATCGCCCTGGTTACACTCGATCAAGGTGTTTGGACAATGTTTGGCACTCTGATGTTCATAGCCCTGAGGTTGCTTCTTGTTCCCCGATTGCGATAAAATCAAACCTCTCCTTCCTTGCGAATGGACATGCTAATTATAATAGTGCACTTGAGGAATGCCAAAAGTTTGATCTTATTTGGCCATTGACCATGGTGGCCGCGCCGGAATCAACCTCATTGTCGGCGAAGGACTTTTCTGTAAATGGGACAATTTCATATTCTTTTGGTAAGGCGCCATCCACGGAGCAGGGTTCATCAACATTAATGGCCGACATAACTTTTGGTAGCCTTCCATCTATTTATTGTGGCAGAGTTATGGCACATAATGCAAAATTTGAAGGCTGTCAGTACAAGTGGGACACTTGGCAATCTATCCCTAATTTCATTATGTTGCATATTCTGGATTTTCGACGCGTCGGTCACTTGGACCAACACATTGCCACCATCTGGAAACTAACAAATGTCCCCCACAGGATTATATTTACAGGAGATTAAACTTATGTGCCTCATGCATGGCCAAGGGACACCTGGCAGATTCTTGCGCCTGGTATGTATTGTATCACTTGTGAGAGCACAACTTGTACATGTGACACGGTGCTTCGCACTAAAAACTCCAACGCACCAAACCAGATGTGTGCCCAGTCACGAAGCCCAACTACCGGCCCAGCATGTTATACTTGTGGCTCCCACAAACACTACACTTTCTGCTGTCCAGGAGCTCTTCATTGTAGCATTTGCACCTTATTGGGCCACACCTCTACAAATTGTTCTGATTACAAGGCCGAGCATTACTATTGGAGGCCCAAACTCAGTCAGGCCCATCAGTCCTCTGCTCCCTCTGGAATACATGGAATTTTGGATAATTCTCGGTAGGTTACATATGGCTCTTTGGAAAGTAATCGCGATATTTGGTTGATTTCCTCTACTAAGGAATCTTCTGCCTCTTTGGAAACAAATGCTCTCTCTTTACATGGCCACAAATCAGCCGCGGTCAAGGTTGATAATTTGGGCAAGAAAAAATACCAAGCAAATCATATAGAGCCACAGAATCAGCAAACTGATTTACCATTACCATTTACCGCACCTACCAACCTTGACTTAGGAACGCCGCGGCTGACCGAAACCCTTCGATGTAACAACTGTGGACTTGGTGGACACGTGGCTTCATCCTGCTATATCCGTCGCGAGAGAAAGGGGTGGCGTTGGGTCCCCAAGTCTCTCCCAAAGGTCGCCGCTCAGCATTCCGCCTCGACCTCCACACCATCCTCTGTTCCTTTGCAGAACACCACAACAATGGCCAACTTTCCCATCAATGTCATCCCCTACCTCCCGCCAGACATGACCGTTGAGCTTGGGTCGCCTGATCGAAGGGTGCGCGACGACATGGTGATCGGCCGATCCATCCGCTGCGCCACGACTTCCTCGCCATTGCAGAAGCAAACAGGGTCATCCGCTTTCACCGTAAGGCGGCTCTCCGTCACATCATTGAAGGTTTGGTCCATGAATCAGAGTTTTTCCCCACAAAAGTAGGCGACCACCCACCTGGTGTTGGTATCCTTGGATTCTCCCATACGGTCACTAGAGATGCAGTAGTTGGCACCACGTTTGAGCTTGATGAAGATGAGTTTGATGAGCATGTTGTGATTTCTTTTGTTCCACATGATGTTGCTTTGAATATGCGGGTCACTTCTTTTGGGTCGGAGACCTGGTTGTATTACATTGGTTTCCTATATGACTATCAGACAAACCACTATATGCATAAATCTGTTGATAAGTTCGGTCAGTTGGTTGAATGGCATAATCCTAGAGGGGACCGTAGATTTGTGTTTTTGAAGGTCAGAGTGATCCATCTCAAGTTTGTTCCTAAGAGTCTGGTTATGCGTCAGCTTGGGGGCGCCCGCCAGAGCTGGACTGTGGCCGTAACTATGCTGGGTAGCAGCGATTGGAATGCCCACATTCCAGATGTGCCGCCAGCTATCGAGGATCCACCACCAGAGGATGGAATTCCTCATCCCCTGCATGGTGACAACCTAACTGCTGAACATATATATATCAAATGTAGCTTCACAATTGGATTGCCCAAAATGTGGCTACCAATGCAAATGAACAACCAGGTAATGACAATGATGAACAGGAACAAGATGCAGAGGTTCATTTCCAACCACAGTGGGGGGTCTGCCCCCCTTCCCCAGCGCACACACAGCCTGCAGTGTTTAACTTCCAATCCTGGCTTGCTGGCGAAGGCCTGCAGGTGCACCATGGTGTCCCTCCCCCCAACAATCTGCAAGATAGCCCAGCTGCTGCCTGGAATGACTCAATCTCCAGCTTCAGCAGCTCGAACTCCAGTGCTACACTGTCCGATGGATATGTTGTGGTTCCTCTGAATATTTTCAACCAACTTCTTTCTGCCAGTGGTACTGCAATTGGTGTTATGTCTACAGATGCACCTCAGTCCAGTGACTCTGTTCATGGACTAGAGCCTGCTATACAAGAGGTAAATATCATGGAATTGTCTCTCACTTTATCCAATGCTGGTATGCAATTCTCCATGCTATCCAATGAGGACACATATGCCTCTCTACTTATGAGTGACTGTGTGCCCATGTTGCGGCCGAACACTTATCTCATAGCTGCTATCAAGCCCATCATTGCAGCTTATGGCCCATGGAGTTTAGGGTTTGGTTTTCGTGACAGTTCAGTGTAAGTATTGCTGAAACAAATGGACAATTCTCTGTTTTGTCAGCTTCCAAAACTGTCCAACACTCTATTGATTCAGTCTCCTACACTGGTCTGATCCCCAGATGTACTTCTTGGTCCCTGTCCCCTGGGACTGAAGAGCTTTTACCACTTGTGGACACTGACCATGTATCCAGGGCTCATACTTCCAGTGTAGTAATTACTGAAATTATGGATGAGCCCAATCAAGCAACGTCTGTGGATGCAATCATCCCTAGCAACAATATGCCCCCCTTAGTCAGTTCTGATGATCCGAGCCTGACAGTACACGATGATGCAGTGCTTTCTCAACACCCTTTTGTTCCCTCTAATGATTGTGCTCTGACTACTTCTCAAGCTGCAACTATGAGCTCGGTCACTTTAGTGTCTAGGAAGGGGAAAGCCAAAGCTCATGCCTCTGTGGTTGAGGTTCGTCGAAGCAATCGATCCAACAAATATGATGGCTTCAAGATACCCTCTGTTTCAGATACTAAGTCCAAAATATCCAAAGTTAAGCCCCGAATTGTACCAACTGCTGCTGCTGCTCAAGTGGATATAGCCGACCCGTCTGTCAAATAGGGGGACTGCATCCCTCCACCCACTCTCGTCCAGGTGCTGCAACACATTGGAGTTAACAAATGTGCCATTCCGCCAGAAGAAGTTACCGATGAAGCTCTCACGGCGAAACCTGAAGACGGTCTGTCTCACGCTTGAAGTATCTGAAAGCCCCTGCACTACTGCTTTCATATTTTGCTATAGCTTATCATGTCGTTTATGTTGAACTGGAATATTTTATGCTGGAATGTACGGGGCTTAAACTCTGAACCTATGCTTTTGGCTCTCTCTAATGCTATCTCTTCCAGTGGTTGCGCTATAATTTTTCTACAAGAAACGGAAAAACCTACCATTGATAATAGCCCGAAGAGATTTGATAAATTTGCATACATCCCATCTCATGGTGCATCGGGAGGCATCATCACCATTTGGAACAGTGCCATCTTTACTGGTACAGTGATCATGGAGGAAGATTTTGCATTGGCCATTAAATTCCGCTCCACACAGTCCCCCCAGGAATGGACCCTAGTAAATATATATGGCCCATGTCAAGGTGATTCCAGAGTGACTTACACCGAGTGGCTTCATAATCTTAATATACCATCTAATGAAGATTGGCTTCTACTGGGAAATTTTAATTACATCTGTGGCCCCGACAACAGAAACAAACCTGGAGGTAATCCGAATGACATGATAGCTTTCAATGACATAATACGCTCTCAACAGTTAATTGAGTTGCCAATTAAAGGTTGGGCCTACACATGGAGCAACATGTAGATTGACCTACTCCTCGAGCAATTGGACTGCTTCCCTACTTCCAACAACTGGACAACTTCTTACCCAAACACTACTGTCATGCCCTTAGGAAAACCAGTTTCAGATCATATCCCGTGTGTTGTCAAAATTGAAACCTCCATTCCTCGCAGTAAAATTTTCAGGTTTGAATTATATTAGACAGAACACCCTGAATTTTTTGAATTGGTGCAATCTGTCTGGCCAAGGACATTTAAGAATAACACCGATGCCGCCATGTTACTAGCCAGAAAGTTCAAGGCCCTATGATATGAATTAAAACATTGGAGCAAACAAATCTCTTAATTGTCAGTGGCAATTGAGAACTCAAATCTTGCGTTGGCTAACCTTGATACTCTTGAAAACATTAGAACCCTTACCACTCCAGAGCAACATTTCAGGAAAATTCTGAAGAAACATCTCCTACGTCTACTGAGCTACCAACGACAATATTGGTGAAAGAGATGCACTATTCGATGAGTCAAATTTGGTGATGAAAATCCTAAATTTCTGAAAGCCTTGGCCTCAGAGAGATACAGGCGGAACACAATACCAACACAAAAAATATCAGATGGTGCGGTGGTAGAGGACCACGCCGGCAAGGAGGTTGTTATATACCAAACATTTAAAGAGAGATTGGGCAAGTCAGAGAGTTCCAAATGAAATTTAACCTGCAAAACATCATCAAAAAAGTGGAGGGACTGGATCAACTTACTGTTCCCTTCACCAACGAGGACATTGATGTTGTCATCAAGGAAATGTCGGCCGATCGTGCACCAGGTCTGATGGATTCTCTGGTATCTTCATCAAAAAATGCTGGCATATTATTAAGGAGGACTTTTATGAGCATTGCAACCAGTTCTATGAGGGGGACTCAATATTGAGAGTATTAATGAGGGGTTTATTACACTCATTCCTAAAGTTCGGTCCCCGGAAATAGTCTCGGATTTCAGACCCATCACATTGCTCAATTGTTGTCTCAAGATTCTTACCAAACTACTTGCAAACAGACTCCAGAAACTAATACTCAAAATTGTCCACCGAAATCAATATGGCTTCCTTAAAGGCCGGTCAATACATGACTGTTTGGCTTGGGCGTTCGAGTATATCCACTAGTGCCAAACCTCCAAAGAAAAGATCATCCTCCTAAAATTGGATTTCGCCAAAGCATTTGACACGATTGAACATGATGCAATGCTTACGATTATGGAACACATGGGCTTTGATGATAGGTGGCTTTGCTGGGTTAAATGCATCTTCTCCTCTAGCAAGTCAGCGGTCCTATTAATGGATCGGAGTTCGTGGGACGTCACTGAGCTAAACGTGTGCTGAACTCGGAGGTGTCGTGCGTTCGGTACTTGGATTGGTTAGATCGTGAAGACGTATGACTACATCAACTGCATTCTCATAACGCTTCCGCTCACGGTCTACGAGGGTACGTGGACGACACTCTCCCCTCTCGTTGCTATGCATCACCATGATCTTGCGTGTGCATAGAATTTTTTTTGAAATTACTACGTTCCCCAACAGCTAAAAGCCTGAAATCTTTGGTTGTCAAATAACATTTTACCTAGTCAATGAAGATTAGAAACTTACGCAAGTGTCTTATGATCTACTCCCCCCGTTCCTAAATATAAGCCTTTTAGAGGTTTCAATATGGACTACATACAAAGCAAAATGACTGAATCTACACTCTAAAATATGTCTATATACATCCATATGTAGTCCGTATTGAAATCTCTAAAAAGTCTTATATTTAGAAACAGAGGGAGTAGCATATATAGTGGTATCAGAAAATACTGAAATTAAACCATAATGTTTCATTTTTCAGCGGAAATATCGCATAAAGATGCACCAATGTACTCAGATGTAGTAATACAACCCTTTTTGAAGACAAATACAACATGAATCATGCCACTTCAGTTACAAATTTTCTTAAAAAACACTTTGTTGCAGAACATTTAAAACCTATTTTGCCAGCCTAGAGCCATGTGAAGAAGAAAAGGTGAATCGCCACTGAACTATCCAACTTTCACTAAACAACAGGGTGACTACTACGATAATAGAAACATTTCATCACAACATTTAATTAATTCTCCTCTTTAGAGTAGATCCATCCTATGAAAGTCCTCTTGTGCTACATTTCAGGTTGTACCATGTTCAGCTCGAATGAATTTCGATGACAATCTCAGTCAATACACGACAATGAATAAAGTGATCCAGTATTGTTGATTTTGAGACATGGTGCAATCGCCTCGTTTGCTTGATATGCTTCAGGATCCCACAACACCCACTTTTTGCGGCAAAGAAAAAGCATAATGCATTTTTCTGGGTGCTTATCAGAAGTTTTATTTTTGAACTTGGATGCTTAACAGAAGTTAGTACCAAGAGCACACTAAAACAAGTTAGAGAAGTCTTTCCAAATAACTACAGGCATAACACATTACAAATAAACATATGGGTCACGTAGCCTCCACCACATAGCAGGATGAAAGGTGACTAATTGACTTTTCTCATTCACTATATATGGCCAAATTCAAGGTGACATTTATTTGCAAATTACGATTAACATGTTGAAGGAATATACTCAGCAGAGTAGAGTAGGGCAGCCGACTCATCTATAGTATGTACATGTGCGCAACAAGTACAGTCACATGCAGCTGTCAGCAAAACAATAGAGATGGTCAGACCATACGCAAGAAAAATATTGATGATATCAATATTTTGTTGCTTCCAGTCTGGTGGAAAATTGAGTTGGCATTCCAGGGAGTTGGGGGAGTAAGAATTTCTAGGAAGCCATCATGATCACCACCAACCGATCCATGCCTGCTTATCTGACAATACTTTTCTTCCTTTTTCCAAGAAGAGATCAACAAAAACTATACGCAAAGCAGTGTTGGAGACTAATTGAGAACTTTGGTTCATTATGTGCACGAGTTTTGAGAGCCAAGTACTACCCTACAAGAGATATTCTGAATTGTCACTGAAGAAGGGGTCGTCCTATGTGTGGCAAAGCATTTGGTCTGGAATTCAAACGTTCAAGAAGGGTTACATTTGGAGAGTAGGCAATGGAGAAAAGATTAATATATGGGATGACTGTTGGATCCCGAACAGTGCCTCCAAAAAAGTTTTAACACTAAGTGGGAACCAAGTACTTACTAAAGTGAATGAGTTAATTGACCCAATCACGGGAGAATGGGATGAGATGTTACATTGATGCTGAACGCATACTACAAATCCCATTATTCCATGTGGAGACAGATGACTATGTTGCATGGCATCTCACGAGGAGCGGCGTTTTTTCAGTACGTTCTGCCTATTATAAGCAATGGGAAGTGAATTATGCTACAGATGACAGCGGTCTGGCCCGCTTCTCCATGGCGCCCCATCCAGTTTGGAAGAAGTTGTGGAGTTTGAGAGTAACAGCGGAAATTAAAATTTATATCTGGAGATGCTTGCACAATGCCATCCCATGCCGGAGTACTCTTATGAATCGCCATGTTGGAAACTTGTCCCAATGCCCATACTGTACAGATGGTGCTGAGGATTTAGCCCAGATGTTGTTTAAGTGTGCAAGGGCACAAGCAGTTTGGGAAGCTTTGGGAATCGTAGCAGATATTAACTTTGCTTCATTGACTGATCGAGCAGGTTCAGCAGTCTTGGAGTTCATTTTATGTGATGATTCTTATGGGCGACAATATTCTGGATTGGTCGAGCTACCAGAGCTTATATCAACAGTTTGTTCGTTCTTATGGTGGCAAAGAAGACAGTTCGTGCGAGGGGAAGAAATATTGACTCCAGAACGAACAGCGCCGGCGATGGTTGCCCTAGCGATTAATTTTATTCGCGGAGCACAAGCTAAATCTACACCCAAGATCAACAGGTGGCCGACGTTCCTAGCAGGACAACTTGTCCTTAATGTCGATGCTTCATTCACAGAGGGCGATTATGCCGGGTCTTGTGGTGCTGTCATCCGTGATAACCGGGGATCTTTCATGTCGGAGTCCACGGCGAGATTAGAACATGTAGCTGATGTGTTCACGACAGAAGCGGCAGCTCTGCTTGAAGGACTGAAGCTAGCAAGAGATACGGGATGCAATAACTTGGTGGTGAGATCGGGTAATATCACGGTGGTGGCTGCACTTAAATTCAATGAAGGTTACTCTATGGTGGCAGCGCCGGTTCTTGATGAATGTCATAGTCATCTAGTAGATTTCAGGAGGTTTACTATTGAGCATTGTATTAGAGAGTCAAATTATGTAGCTCATGAGCTAGCTAGATGGGGACGTGCTAATAATCCATCTCGTTGGATTGATGCCCCGCCTGATTTCATTGTAAGTCTGCTGGCAGGCGATATATCCGTCCTTTGATTAAGAAAGTAAGCTTTCCCGTCAAAAAGAAAATGTGTTTCATCTATTCAATGGTGCGACAATAGAAGCATATAAAGCGATACATATAGGTTATGCTTCTACTAACTCCTCTGTCGGGCATCATCTCTACTCTTATAAAAACGGAGTTGGTCATGATGGTGTGCTTGCCATCCTGCAATATAGGCCCTCCGATCTATATCTGACGGATAGGAAGAAAACTATAACAATTTTGCAAAAAGATAGCCGCAGCTCTCTCCACATTTGCAGATAAGGACTTCCCTCATTCATCCTTATCTCCCACAAGATAAACTACTCATATAAATGCATCTTGATGTTCCGTGCGTTCTCTTTATAGTAAAACACAAAATTTTCAGGAGAGCACCATCAGGTTTAATCTTGTACATCAAGAAAATGGAATTGTGGTCTAAAAAAAGATGGAGCGGAGAGGAAACTAAACATTATATTAATGTTTGTGCCTCTTGCTTCTCCCTGCAATTAGAGGTGGCAACCTAATTTTGAATTCAGAGGGCTTGGAGATCATTTGACCTTACATATACCTTTCAAAAATGTTTAAGATAGGGAAAGCTCCTAACTCATATCTTCTGGATCATGAGCTCAAGACACAAAGAGTAAAAACCACAAAGGAAGAATGTATGTGAATTCTGGAAGGTAACATTGTCCATGAAACATTACATTTGAGTTTTATTTGTGCTAATGAAGTTAACATTATCTGGGAACTACCAGAACTAAAAAAAGAAAGCATATGGTGAGCTAACATATATGTGATATATTACGTAATCAAACTGCAAAATGAATGATGCTTATATTTACATGGAGAACAATCATTCTAGCTTCTATAAGAACAGGGTAATACATTAATATTCCATATAAAAATTCAAAGAATGTAAGGATATATAGCGACTTCTCATAAAAAAACCAAGGATTTTGTGAGAAAAGAAGTTCAGTGTTTCTCCAAAGATGTGGATAATTATAAGATCTGGAGAACTGAACTTGATAAGAAACAATTTGTACAGAGATGTTAGCCTATCTACTTCAGAAAAATTATGTGGCCTAAAATAGAGAATATAAACATTTAAAGGGTTGTGAGATCATGGAGCTTGGCATGCTCCTGTAACCTAATTGCAACAAACATATAGTACCAGATATATCTGAATATAAGATTAAATTTACCCTAAATTGGGAGAACCATACGTTTTGGTTTCTCTTTTCTGGTTTCAGAAAATAGCAGAATCTGGGAGTGCTCCTTGTTTAGTAAGTAAGAGTCAATACTGTAAATAAGAGTTGGTACTCAATACTGTAGAAACTCGAACGACTGAACTTGATCAGTATTTTTAAACAAATAAAGGCTCTTAGTTTATGATATTCCTCCTACTGCAACACTTTGATTTACTTCACTTAAGAACAATGCACCAACCTTTTATCTCGTCTAGTAAGCATGAATGCCACAGTAACAGATCTGCACAATAAGACACGGAGATTATAGAAGCATTCATATAAAATATTCCATGCATATAAGTTAACTGATTGTTTATGGGTGTCAGTTCTGCAATTTCATATAGAACGTTTACTCGGTGCATCAATTATGTGAATCGTAGAACTGGTAAGTAGTTAGTACATAGGCCTATCAACTGCATGCTTCCTTAAATCAGAAGAAGTAAACCTTAATTGCTCACGCAACATTTATCGATCTGGTATTCATGAGAAAACCAAATCTCGATATTTTTGCTTATTTTCCACTTTGAAACCTCTACATTCTTTTAGTTCGCAAAAAGGAGATTCTAAGAAATTGATTCATATGCATGAACGATGGTTCATAATTGTGCACAGATATTATGCATGCAAAGAACAGGGGAGAAAATAAAGGATAGAGTAAGCGACTTCTCCATGACAGTCAGTTCAACAGCGTTGCACATGAAGCCTGCTTCTTTTCTCTTGCTATGTCACTCCCCATCATACCATAATCATCAGTTAATGTCATCCATACACTACTAGATCCGCCGTTTATGCCGAGTTTCAAAGAAACTCGGCAGAGCCCATATTAAATCTTCACCGAGTGTCAAACTTGGTGCAATGCACTCGATTGGGCGGGGCCAAGCAATCATTAATACCGCCGAGTGCATTCTATCGAGAACTCGGTGAATATATAAACAATGTCACACTGGCCGGGACGTTAACGGAGATGCTATGTTGTACAACTGTTTACCAAGTTTTGCTCAGCTAAACTCGGCGAAGCCTGACCAATATAAATAATCCACGTGGCAGAACACATTGCCCAGTACAAAATATCTGTCGGGTTCATTATTCAGAAGAACTGTGCATTCTGTTCGCCTAGTTCCACACTTGGAAAACTACTAACCAATTAGGTCGCGCCGCGTAGCCCAGCGTTATTACTCAGTGCCAAACTTCGCCTAGTTCTTAAAAACAGAAACCGCGCAAACAGTTTGCTGAGGTTGCAACTCAGCAGTCTTCATCCAATAAGGGCACGCCGCGTGGAACTTCGTCATTACCCAGTCCCACAATTTGCTGAGTTTGTCATGAACGAAACTGGGCAAACATATGTGGATATACCGAGTTTTTTAGCCACATAAATTCGGCAAAAATCTAACAACCAACTGGAAAATTGTATGTTTGCGAGTTCCACACTCGATGCAGTTTGTCAGCCGACTGGCAAATTGTTTGTTTGCCGAGTTCTGAACTCGGCAAATAGCATATCTTTTTTTAAATATTTTTTTGCAGCTCTGCATTGAAATAAATACATATATATCTCTGCTGACAGTATTGGAATGGATATTGCATCACATATGAACACCGGAAGTTGACAATGACGAAAGCTCACGAATGTTGAAGTCACATAATTAACTAGTCAAAAGCATACATCAGAATCAACATAATCTTTATGTCCACGTTCCTGTGATATGACATACTACGTGTCTGCTGGTCTTTCTCACCGTAAGCATAGCATGGCATGTTCTTTATAGATGAAAACCAATGAAATAATCACCGTAGATATTTATAATTACTGGAATGCTGGTCCTACGAATTACTTCATATTTTTCGCCTATTTGTAGTAGCTATTCAGTTTCCATGCATTCTAATTGTTAGTACGGACCCAAATAAGTAAAGAACTCGTGTTGTTATGCAAGCGTTATGGCAATTACATTTCCCCACAAGTTGGCATGCATCAAGAAACATATCTGGACTATTACTTTTACTGTTATTTTTGTTATTTTCTCAGTCAATACATACATACATGCAAATATAATTATTGGTGTTATGTTATTCAGAGTCAACTATACCATTTACAATGTTGAAATATATTTTGAGTTTGGCATATTCAAAAATGTTCACAATCTATTAACGTGCAAGTGATAATTGATAAACATACTTGTGTGTAGATTCATCCATCTATTGCAAATATGCAAGCATGCATGACTAGAATTTGTTTTTGAAATTTCCAAAGATTTTTGTCAACACTGGTCATTTTTTATTTCGGATATGATATATTAATATTTTTGGAGATATTTATAGATATATTCCTATATTTAATATATTTCTAATTCCTGAAAACAGTGTCTACAAATCCTAAAAGAAAATATATTTATTGAATTTAACATGACTACAGATGACCTCTCTTATATACTATTAAAGCATTGAACATGAGTGGGTCAATCACAAGAAAATGAGACACCATTTCGAGGATGACACGTATTCTCCCGCTGAAGTGCACAAGTACTTTTGCAAGTAAATTAAAATGGAGGGAGTATTTACATAAAAATTTCCCGTAAGTCTAGAAAAGCTCCACCAGTAAAGTTTGGCACGCACCATATTCTAGTGTGAGGATGTCTCTCAAGCTTTTTGGACATAGGGTTCACGTGAGCCACACCAGTACGCTCATGATTTTCGAAAAGGAAGTTGAAATCACTGGCTTGCATCATTGTGATATACACAATCATGTTAATTAAAGTTTATGCAAGACAACAGAGCTAAAAACATCAGCGGGGGAAGAACTTTGCTTTGGTATACCCCTTTAGAAAAGTTTAAGATTTCAATGCTGATTAAACGTTTAGATTAGAAGGTACCCCTTCAATCAAAAAGGATAATATTATATTTTGTATCCAAACCAAGCTATTCGACGCGTTTGATCTACAGGCTAGTATACTTTATGATTCGTCCAAACTTTTGAAGTACATGAGTCGAGGTCTGTCCCTAAGGAGAAAGACGAAGCAAAACCCCAACGATTAGATTATGGGGTTGGACCCTATTTTTTCAAGAAGGAGCATGAAGGTGCCGAAAGGTATGCCAAAGCAAAACTCACAAAAGAAATACAGAACATTAGAAACTACAAAAAAAAACATTTCCAAAGATATGAATGTAACACCTATGACAAAGCCTACTTCTTTTGCATCAACACCTTCAAGAAGAAATAAAGTCCTCGCGCCGCTGTTGTCCCATCCGATCAAAGATGATTAGAACGAGGATTTTCATCCTGTACGCCGAGACCAACCACTTCAACAAGGTAATGATGGAAATTCGGCGCTACTGACCCTGATCAATGAAGGGCAGAACAAAGATTTTCACCCCGGACATGAAGCGGTATTTAAGTCACAATCTTGATGATGGATCTTCCGAAAGTCCTGCTGGCCAGTACTCCCACGTTAGACCATCACTAGATCCATGGGGAAGGGGGATGGTGCGGAGTGGGCGTCCATTTCACGGTTGGGATCTGCCCACTGCCACTTCATACCAACATCTATTATATATAAAAAGTATTTGACGGGTCAACCAGAAAAAGATAAATACACTAGAAATTACCACAGTAAATAGAAACATGCAGCCGTTAATTTTAATAGACTTTCTTTTATAGCCATGCAAAATTGTACGTGATGCGATCTCACTGGCGAGGGTCTTGGTCTGCGATAATACTCCACTCAATCCTCACCGGCATGAGGTCCTGGCCGGTGCTTTTGACCATAGTGGACGTATCCAGCAAAATGTACATGCAAGTATACGTAGCTTGCTTGCTTGATTCTTGCGGCCGGCCGGAAACGGACACAGCTCAACTCAACATCAGCGGCAGAAGATCATGTCAATAATTTAATTGGTAATCCTTCATGCACATTAGAAGTTTCAGATTGATGGGCTAATCCTTCATGCACATCGTTAGTTTCAGGTAAATAGAGATTTGATGCATGCACATCTGCGTCTTCGGCCAAGATGACTTGCAGCACCCACATGGCCAGCTGATCGAGGAAGGCGCCCGTACGTACATATACTATAGCTAGCACATATCTTCCTTTTGATTGCAGTGAGGAGACCCCATAGTACACGATCATGGTTGTGCCTCTCGGGTGCGTCGTGTAGATGCTTGATTTTCTCAAATTGCCCAAGTCTTCGGTGACAGTTAATATATGGAGCTGCTTTATGCATTGCCAGTTGATCCGCAAATGAATGCAATCAAATCAGGTGCGAACACACAACAGCAGCCTTGCTTCGATGGCTTGTGACCAGAACTTGGAGAATCCCTCAACTGAGAATTCAAGGCCAGGAACAACGAACAGATTCAAAGCCAGGAAGGCAGGAACAACAAGCCGATGTCGGTTCATCATGTCCTACTTGCCGGCTCGCCGCCGCCATCACACAACAGGAGCCTCGCTTCGGTGGCTTGTGACCGGAACTTGGATAATCCCTCGACTGAGAATTCAAGGCCAGGAACGACGAGCAGACGACCTCACTTCGGCCATGTGAAGGCCAGGTAGGCCACTTTATGTTTTCTCTTTCGCTGATCTGGCCTATGCCCCCCCTTACTGCAGCCCTACATATATCTTCTCCAAATTACCAAGCCATAGATGGGCAGATCATAGATGACACAACACTGAAGGCGGGGGCCAACACACCCTGCTGGTACGGTGCATGGTGATGGCCAATAAAAATAATTAATATGTGTATGCTCCTGGTGCCGGTCAATAGACTTATAGTTGTGTATGTCTCTATCTCACTATAGAAGTTTCTGAATAAAATTCAGGGTCATCAATATATTACATGCAAGTGGTGCCGACCTCATGCCTGTGCATTTTTTTCCATGTAACGATGTTGTGTTGGTCTAAATCTTTTTTAGAGATGGTACCATTGTCCATCATATATTTCTCATTCTGTTTGAAGGAAATAGATGTAAGAAAACAATCCTGCATATGTGTTATCAACTCCAAAATTTATATTTGGGCTCATGGCCAGTTCAATACTTATTTATCGATCCAACAAATTTATCTACATGGTTTTTCAGTATGATCTCATTACCGTTCAGTGAAAGTGCGTATACTATCATACGTTCGACTTGAGACGCAACCTATGTTTGAGACAATAGTTGATTTGACTCTCAGTACGTTTCTAGATCTTTGAAATTCTCATTCGAATTTCTCATCCTAATGCAATAGAAATTGCATCATTTTGGCAAACCAATGTAGAAACCCAAGGTTCCCCAGTACAAATACACACATAATGACTGTTACTTCCATTACTTTCATATAGTATGCTTGGATAACAATAGTATTACAATTTAAAATTCTCATGATTTTGGCATGTACTTCACTTGCATGGAAGGTTCAGTGACTGCACTGACGAAGTATATAGTAGGTCATATCTCATAATATTAAAAGTTGTGCACCATGATTAATGTTGTACAATATTTTTTGTCCCATAGCATGATTAAGAATTGTGGATTACTACATGAAATTAGTAACCACAGTATTACAATATACTTTCCATTTTTTTCCTTATGAATGGCCAATCGGGCCATTAGATGCTTCAGAATTTACTTTTGTATGAATCAATTTCTTTTCTGATGAATCACGAGTCTCAAAGCCAATATGTTGACTTGATGTATTGCATGATTCTCATGCATCACTGGGTGAGGGGACCATTATGCCTTCTGGCACTAAGATTTCTCTACCTGATTAGGCTTTACAAGAGAGTGTTCCTTATGGAATATTGTTGTCATATTTTGTTTGGTTTACTTACTTCAGATGCGTCTTTGAACTTCTTCAGGCATATACACCCTTTGTGATTTATCTAGCAAGGGGTTTTTTTGGTAATGTCCGTCGTGTATTTCCAAGGTTACTACTCTATTTTTTGGTTGGGGGATCTATATATACATGGCACGTATAAATATATTTTAACCATTATGACTCAAAAAGGTTTCCAATGTTTTTTAAACTCTATTAAACAATGGTTATTGTCACGGCAATGATTGGATATTGCCGAGCGTGAATGCTGGAAGAGGGATTCTAATCCTATGGGAAACCATTATGAACAATTAACAAATATCCAGTGACTGATGATGCTTTATTTATTATTGAAATATTGATTTTCATTATAACATACCTAAAATTCATAAAAAAGGATGTGCAATTTCTACCTAATCACTTAGTGCATAGTTTCATCACCAGGTTAGCCGGGACATACATCCCCGGGAACAACATCACCAGGTTGATTGCATATTGCACTGCAAGTTTATAACATTCGGTTGCTTATGATACGAACCAATGCTCAAATTTGAAGAATTATACTTCTTTGGATTTCTTTGAATTCATTATTTTGAAGCAAGTATATTCATCAATCAGAAAGGTATATAGTACTTCCAAATAGTCGTAGGCCTGTAGGAATCCTGTAGTACAAGCTCAATAAGGATAAGCTGAGCAATATTAAATTGAAAAGGTGATGTTAATACTTTCTCCAATATAACACATACAATACTACAAAGAAATTTGATTGTATGTTGCAACACGACCAAAAGGCACTTGTGCCGCCAATATAAATGTAAACCATCGATAATAACAATTGTAACATTGGTTGTACCTTCGCCCTTGGAATAGCCATGCGGAACAGATATATAAGTGTACTAGTGTAGTGGTACTATTTTGTATTGTTTGAATTTGTTACTTTTTAGCTCCACATATGTTGCCCCTGCAGACGCATTGGTTGATGACTAGGACTTTAGCCAAGAATTTCAGGGCAGGGATGTTGCGGTGCGATTCAAGTGCCTTCCACGACAACAGGCAGCAAAAAGATGGGGACGAGGAGAATTCCTCGGACGCAGGGTTCCAGCGCCTTTCACGACAATCGAGGACACGCTGCTTCAATTCGATTTCACATGTGAGGATACAAGAATGCCTCGGCCGAGGATTCCTAGGCGGGGAGGTTGAGGTATAGGACCTTTCACTGAGTGGAGATATCAAACGTTGCCATGGAAGGATCACGACCAAAGATCTCATGGGCAGGTAGCAGAATCGCATGGACTAGAGCCTGCTTCCCATATGTCCTCTTGGCTGACCTAAAAACAAATCAGGAATCTCGTACGTGAGCACGTCCTCAAGCACGCATCTGTCGCCTGTAGCATTCAACTTGGCTCCCTCGGCACATCAGCAGTATCGGAGTTCAAACTTGCTCATGCATGCAGCCTTCTAGCAAGAAGCTAAGTATTGGATCGTATTGAAGACTTGGCTCATAGTAGCAACTACTGCACTAGCACGTGATAGCTAGGTATATACATTTTTCACTACTCCATCTGTATAATATCACGTGTTAGCCAGGCCCGACCCCCGTGTCGCTCACGGAGCGACTCGGGGGAACCCTAGGGCGCCGCCGGCCGGACCCCCGCTCAACGGCCCACTTGCCACCGCTGCCGCTGCTCTCGACACGGTGGCGGTGGCCCCTGCCTCCGAAGGTTGCAGGGAGAGCTCGCGGTGGACGCGGATGGCAGTGCCACTCACGCCGAGACGTCCATCGCCAATTCGGGCGTGTGCGTTGCCGCCGGGGAAGCACTGGTGGCTCGGCCTTCATAACTGGTGTGCCATCTGTGTGGTGCCAACGTGATGCTGTGCCGCCGTGCTGCTTTGGTGCTCCGGTTGATGGGCATAGGCGTTGGCACCGGATCAGCCTGAGCGGGATGGGGACACGCGGATCTGATCGAGCTGCGGCTGCCATACAGGAGATGATTGTGCGTGCTCACGCGTTGGCTACCTCACGTGCAAGGCATCTGCTCGTCAGATTTGATCCATCCAATGCAGCCCTTGTTCAGATCTAGATGGCATGTTGGCGGTGATCTAGACTCGGTCGGCCGGGTGGTGGTGCGTGTAGACTGTTGCAGCGCCCTCCTGCGGCTCCATGACTGCTGGGGTCACTAAAAGATCTCCGTGAGGATTTATCTCTCCAGATCCGGTGGTCGATTTCAGTGATGAGATGTAAACTATGGGTAAAGACTTGACGTAGAGGAATGGTTGTGCAGCGGCGGTGATCGCACATCGCATGTAGCTGCTGGGATAGCGGAAAGTGGTGGTGACAACACATGAAAGACTTTGATGATGGTGCTATGTGTACCGGTCTCGAGCTCCGTGGCGAAAGCCTAGGTATGACCTATGTTGGTTCCTGGCAATGGCGATGTTGTTTTATGTCGTTACCTTGTTGAAGGCAATGCTCGGACATGCTCAGGCTGGTTCTTGAGGGTGAAAACCTTGATTCTGCCTTCGTGGTTGGATCTGGCGACGTCGGCGCTTAAGCGTCGTCACCTTCCTGAAGGCATTGCTGTTGAAGAGTCTCGTCGTTCGTGTGATGTCTTAAGATGGTTGGTGCGGATATGGCCATTGCTATAGTTTGCCAACTGTGGATCTGATCGCTTTGGGCCTTCCTTTTTCTTTTTTTACTTCGCCTATGCATAGCTTCGGTCTTATACGACTTTGCTGTTGCCGGCGTGTTTGTGTGTGTTGGTGTTGGTTGTGTGCATCTTAGTTATGCAGAGGCCGGGTGTGTGCTCATAGTGTTTGTATCCTCTTGATGCTCCATTTTGAACCAATAAAGTTCATCCTTTATCGAAAAAATCTGTATAATATGACACACCATCTACATTTTATCAGTGTCAGCAACGACAATCTAAAACAAAAAGGTAAGTATATATCATGGCTTTTGTGTAGCTGTGAATATGGCAATATGCCAGCAATTAATATATGCCGACTGGAATTGATGGACTAGGGTGAAAATTGTACTACGACATAGTTTTGCAGTGTACATTTGTGAATCTATGATATATTTTTTCGTAACAAAACAGGGTTGTAAGCAAATTAGCATAAATGTGCTAACATAGAGGATACAATCGGCACACTGAAATTCACAAGATCCAAATGGTATACATATTTTAGACGAGCAATTTATTTATTCGATGTTCACACAAAGGGATACCTTTGTAGATAAAATTACTTTTATTTCTCACCAAAACATTGCTATACAATTCGACATTTGCTTGCAATTACGGGTTCCATCCTTCAAGCCATTTCTGGATGGGATGTGACATTAATTGTGCGAGTGAAAAAAAGGAAGATCTTAGTGAAATTAGGCACTGAATATGCATGTGAACAGCTACAATGCTACATAAATAAATGAGGCGGCCATGTACAATAGGATATTTCGAACGACAGATAGTGGAAAAGATAAAATAAATGATAGGATGTGCTAATGGAAGGGTAGATAGTAATAGTATATGTGGACTATCCAGTTTCCCATGACACGCAGAATTACAAATTGACATATGGGTTGTTACTCAAATTACTACACATATGTAATATTAAATTTCATATAACCTTGGGAATATAAAAAAGTTCTTTTGCATCCAGCCATCAAATTGCATATTTGTATCAAGATTATGTTTTCCATCTATGGGAACTTGCAGCTCTTATTCTATTTCTTTCTTAGAATCAAAATATACAATTGAAAACCTGGAAAAATATATTATACCGTGTACCCTTTAAACATCCTGCCATTATTTACACAAAACAAAACAATATGATGTCATTACTAAATTGTCTAAAGATCTAGCCCGCGCATCGAGCGGGCCACTTTGCTAGTGAATCGAAAAACAATATTCACTACATCCCTCGGGTCATTACCTCTGTGTGGCTGTCCTCCCTGTGAACAGAGCTAGATGCCGTACTGCCAGATGCCAATGGAAAACTAATGGTGCTCTCCACTCCCATCAGCAACACCTTTCTTCGGGAGCCGGATGGTCTCCTACGCCCATCGAAGGCGGACACACTACGGCTGAGCGCCAGATAAGCTGCGTGCAGGGTCGCCGCCCCTACGGCCAAGATGAATGAGTGGCCAGTAGCCTAAACCTGTCATGTGCTAGTGATAGATCCATGCATCTTGGTCGTGACGGATGGGCCCATGCTCAAGCGGATATCAACCCTTTTTCGATAATAAGGAAGTTAAAATGATGCATCATTGACATACACACATAATGAGCCCACTCCCGACCTCTAGATCAATAAGAAGCACACAACCAATACCACACACACACACGAAGAATCCCACCGACAAAGAGCAAAGTCGTAGAAGATCGAAGTTATACCTAGGCGTAGGGGCGAAAAAATATTTAACTATTCAAAACAACGAATAAAGAAGTACAACTACGCCACCCACACCAATCATCACTTGACATCACATGGATAACGAGAAAGGTTCTCTTGTAGCAACACCTCCAAAAAAGGAACATGTGTTGCCGTTGGCAGATCCAACCACCGAAGGTGAGATTCTAAGTTTTCATCCTGAAGATCACGTCCGAAAAAATCCAAGCTGTGACTTCAACAAGGTAAAGATGCAAAAACACTGTCATTACAAGATATAACTAATTAAGGTCAGACCTATCTTGAAGATCAAAATTGGATACCCGAGAAGCACCCTCAAATCAAAGTCATCATATATTGCCATCTCCTCTTTCCATGATCCCTGAAACGTCTCGTCAGTAATAGCAACCTTGACGGAACTTACGTGCACCTGTACATAAATACTCGTATGTAGAGAAATCGTCTCCAGCCGGCGACTTAAATGGGGACCGACCGGCCGGTGAAACGGTACCATCTCGTCGTCAATGCGCATTGCGCCATGCAGGCCATTCATCCCAGCCTGCCGGTAGGGCTACGTTGACGGCCACCAGCTGACTACACACAATAATACCGGGCGTGTACCTAGGTTGGCTACTTGTGCTCTCAAGATTTGGATCAACTTAACTAGCTCATCTCATACATTCAGTCATATACGATAACAATGGAGCAAGTAGAGAGTAGCGCGCAGGAGGAGCTCAGCCTCGAGCTCACTCTGGGCTTTGCTGTGTGCGTGACGACGGCCCCGCCCCTCCCCCGCTTCTTCTCATGCGTCTACTGCGACCAAAAGTTCGGCACCGCGCAAGCGCACGGTGGCCACCAAAACGCGCATAAGCAAGAGCGCGCCGTCGCCAAGCGCCTCCGGGAGACCGCTGCTGCCACGGCGCACTCTTGGAAGGCAGGGAGGGCTGCCACCACTGCTCAGATCTCCGGGGAGCCTGCAACAGGCTCCGTGGCGCACATGCGTGGCAGGAGCTCGTCGGAGCGCGACCACGAGCTCGACTTGGCTCTCCGGCTGTAACCGGTCGGCTGATCGATCAAACTCTGCCAGTATCCTTGGTCCGAACCCTTTATTTCCGGTGCTAGGTACGTTATAGTTAGCTATAACCATTTGTTTGAAAGTTCCTGCTGTGTATGCGTTGGATTCATATCAGCGCTCTTATAGTTAACTGGATATTTGTTTTTAAGGTCTAGACCATCCTTGTCCTTGGATTTGACACTAAATTTCGCAATTCGTCAGATTATATGACCATGGCGGGTAATGACGTTGCCATTAAAATCTGGGTCTATTCTCAGAAATGATTACTTTAGGGGCATTTAGAAAATATTGTGAAATAAAGACATTGGTCAACACCGTGTCGATAAGTAGTAGTCCCTCCTATCCATATTATTTGTTGCTCAAACGGATATATCTAGCACTGAAATATGTCTAGATATATCCGTGTGAGCGACTAGTAATATATTGATCAGAGGGAGTACTAGCTAGAGTTATTTATGAACATCTATCACTGAAACGGATATATCTAGCACTGAAAAATGAACATCTATCCCTTTAAGACACTAGAGTTATTTATGAACTTCTATGTATTTCAAGTGTCTATTTAGGGTTAAAATTTTCAATGAAATTTCATTGAAATTTCGCATACTTCAGTGGGGTCTGAAACATTTTCGACTCCGAAATTCCAAGCCAGATTAAAACTAATTTCAAAAGAAAATTCAATTAGGTTAATATTCATTAAAACAAAGTAAAATTTGAAATCTCAATGAGGTCCGAAATTGTTTTGTTTTGAAAATTAAAAACCTATTCTATTACATAGTCTCCGAGAGTGAGTTGCAATGCCAAGATATTTAAAAGAAAGGAGCTAACACCACAACCAAACTGTTGGGCATACTTTCTCTTGTGCTATTTAGCCTCCCCGTTGCAATAAAGTGTTATAAAAATTCATCTTAAATTGATAACCGTGTTGCTTTCTTTCTTGAATGAAACCCCCCCCCTCCCCCGTCCACTTCTATTTTATAGAGTGAAGCAAGATGGTTCACAGCATACGACCTGTCAGAATTGATCAGGCTAGAGATTAACTAAATGGCAGGCAACCAAACAGATGTCCGACTAACGAACGTCTCTGCACACTTTTTCTAGATATATTACATGTCAAGGAGGATAGAACTCCTAAGAGGGGTGAATAGGCCCTAAGAAGAGCTATATATCACACATCTCCCAGGAGTCGCGCCCACCTGAGCTCTATGTCATCCCCAAGAAATTCTATGTAGCTCCCCTCACTGCTTCTCCAACAAAAGAAGGCACTTCGGAGGAGCACAACTTGAGTGTCCTTGCAGAGTACGCTCCATTGATGAAGGAACCTGCTTAGTTTTGCAAAGACGCAACGCATGCCCTTCTAGGTTCTTTCCTGAAAACAGAAATCATTTCTTAGAGTCCACAAACTCCATAAAGAGGCTGCAATAACCATACATTGCACAGGTTTACTTTTATTCAATCGCCAAATGGCAATAATATCATGGAACGAAATAGGAGCAGTAATTTGAAAAGCTTCGTCAATGAAACCCCAAACATGTGAAGCCACGGTGCATTCGGAGAAAAGATGTTTCACATTCTCAGGTTCATTACAAAACAAAGCAAGTAATAGCATCTACATGTCTCCTCTTAGACAAGTTATCTCTAGTTAGGACTTTGGTAGGTCAGCTAGCCATAGAAAGATAGGAATATACTGAGGCAGATGACTTTCAAAAGACAGTCACCAATGGTAGAAACCACACCTCCGGATTTAATTTTATGATAAAAGGACTTAACAGGGTATCTGCCATTTGGTTCCAGCAACCAAATGGGTTCATCTGAATGCTCTGTTAATGACACTTTATAGACCTTACTCAACAATTGCAACCACAAGTCCCTCCCAGACTGATCTACACATCTCCTAAAATTTAGTTTCAGGTTCATGCCATCCCAGACTTGAGCAAGGGAACAGAGAGGTTGATCACGTATTTCAAACAAAGCCCAATATTTTACTTTAAGGGAGCAATCTCCCAACCATGTGTCATGCTAGAAAGTTATTTTCTCACCATTTTCCACCTTCCATTTATCGAAAGCATTAGAGGCATTTATAGCCCATGTAATTCCTTTCCAAAAACGAGATCCAACTCCAACTTTAGCCCACAAAACATTAGGTTTATCAATAATCTATTTGTGATCAATCAGAGTTTTCCAATCCCTCCCTTCACTGTCAAAGTATCTTCTCCCCAAAGAGGCTAGAAGAGCCCTATTAAAATGTCTAATATTTGGAACACCCAGATCACCAAATTTGTTCTTTCAGGATACGAAACTCCAGTTAGCTAGGTGGTACTTATGGTTGTCCCCCTTATTTCCCAAAAGAAATGAGCCATTTGGGAGTCCATTGCATTGATATAACACTTGGGGAACTTAACAATGGCCATAAGATAACCAGGAATACTGATAATGCAAGCACACAACAAAATTAATTTACCCCGGCAGGACAGAGTCCTCCCCATCCAAACAGAGAATAATTTTACAATCCTATCGATGATAGGTTGCAAGTCCTCCCTCCGTAGCTCATCGTAGTTTAAAGGGACACTTAGGGTGTGTTTGGTTGCAGTCATGGACTGGAATGGCATGGGTCCAACCCGTTCGCGGGGCTCGTTCTCGCGTTCAGTAGGCAGGTGGAACGGTCACCACCTGGTTCCCACGGACAGAATATTCGGCCCAAATCCGGAACCGGGTGAGTCCTCCCAATTGGGCGGATGACGCGGAATCGGTCTCTTTCCTCGCGCTCCCGCAGCCTTATCCTCTCTCGTGCAGGCTCCTCTCCCTCATCTCTCCCCTCCATCAATCTACGCCACCGGCCTCTCCCCTCGTCTGGTCTGCGCCGCCGGCCCTCGTCGTCTCGTCCACCTCCGAAGCACAGCCTCCCTATCCTCTGGGCAACAGCGGCTGCGAGAAGATCTTGAAGCTGGGCAACAGCGGCGACGCATGCCGGGAGAGTCGCGCTGCCACGCTTGATCTAGGCGCCATCCATTGACCGCGTGAGCAAGCACCGCCAGAAGCTGCGGTTGCGCGTGGGGACGCCAAAGCCAAGCCTCACATCCAGCCGGCCGCCATGTTCAACTGTCGTACATTTCTTCTAGCTGCTGTTTATCTTGTGCTTTGAGTCCGATTGGTGTACCTACACTCTTTTTCGTCGCATGGATAGATGGATTCGTTTCTTTGCTGGTCAAACAAAAATTGCTCGAGTCTGATTTGTTGATGCTCACACCCCTGTTCAGAAATCGAACTCAATGTTTACCGAGCATTGTTGCATGGATGGATGGATGACGACTGAGAAATTCATTCCATTCCATTCTTCAAACAAAACACCAAAATGTAATCATTCCGTTCCTTCGATTTATCCATACCAAACACAAAGACAGAACCGACCCATTACACTGGAATGGAACCATGCCATTCCATTACACTTCGTTCTCGAACCAAACACACCCTTAGGTAATTGATGGAAAAAGACCCCAGCTGATAGCAAAAAAGCTACGCAAAAGATTTTTGCCACACCTTCCTCGATGTTATTGCTAAGAAGATCACTTTTATGAAAATTAATTCTCATTCCAGAAAGGTTTTAAAAGCAGGAAAGAATCCACTTCAAATTTTTAGCCTTTTTTATAGAAGTTTCCAGGCATAGGAGATTGTCGCCAGCCCAGAAATAATGCCATGCCTAGCAGCCTTAAACAATATTTTTGAAAAAACATTGCAACTAAGTTAAAAAGCAGGGGGGTTGATGGATGGCCCTGTTTGAGGCCTTTCCACCTGCAAAGTAGGGGCCATTGGTGTCATTGATCCTAACAATAATAGTTTTTCTAATCGAATTGATCCATTTTGTACATAAACCTCTCGAGCACAGAATCTCAAATAGAAATTCCCAACTAACTCGGTCATATGCTTTCTCACAATCAAGCTTAAGGACAAGTCCTTCCGTACCAGATTTCTTAACCTCATGGATCACTTCATTTGGCATAACCACACTTACTCGTGTTGCTTTATGTTCAGCAAGTAAACATGGTTCATTTGTCGGGGTTGAACATGTTTGAGGGCAAGAACAAGACTCACCGGAATTATGGCTTGTTTTATGTTATTTCCTTGAAAGAACATTTTACTAGATTATGCTTTTGGGTGTTCCATCCGGTCCGTCATAAAAAGGACAACGACATGTCTGATTGCAACATCAAGTGGTCCACAATGAGTGGTAGCACAAGAAAACACTACTGGCAAGCAATTGTCTCGACTTGTCAGCCGTAAACCTCTCTTGGTAAGTTGTATTCTAACAGGATGTTAACTTGACTGACATGCACATACGTCACACATGTTTTATGCTATTTATTTTTTGTAGATATAGCATTACCTGTCATAGCTATCAACCATCGTAATTCACATGTTCGCCATTGTATACTCAAATCGTTGCACATTAGCTATGGTTGTACGAACCCCCGTCGTATTCCTTTTATAAAAAAGATTAAAACGTCCGACATATGTCAGTATGCAATTAAGGTGTCCTCCCATAGTAGCTGCAAGTGGGATCTTGACGAGATTTTGCGGCCGGGCTAGCTGCAGGCCACCAGTCCTATATGCATGCACACTTGTCATGCTACTCCTGAATCTCCAGGCAGCCTCCGACTCATCTGAGCCATATGTTTTTTCCTTTATTTGTCAAAATTAATGGCGACCGGCCAGAGCTCGATGTGCGGACCATATTCACGTACGGACTGCAGCCTTAATTTAGAGCATCTCCAGTCGTTCGGCCCCCCAGGGCGCTAAAAAAGAGCGGTCTGGAGGCGAACCGGCGCTAGTTCGGCCTTTGGGGGCGACCTAGCTCCCAGTCACGCCCCAGACACCACCCCAGGACGTGAAAAATTCGAACTTGGTCGTTCCCGCTCACAAAAGACGCCATAAGTCGGGCGATCGCAAGCCACAGTTCGGCAAACAAAAAAAATAGAGCGGTAGAAGTTCGCGTGCGCAACGCATCACTCGGCGGGCTCTGCCCCAGGCGTCGGCGGAGTTGGCGTGCGCGGGCTTGGCGGTGTCGGAGCTGCTTCTGCGCTAGGCGGTGTCGGCGCGGCTTCGGTGGTGCTGGGCGTCGTGGAGGCGTCATCACGTGGGCTTGGCGGCGGCGGCGGCGTGTGCGTCAGCGTCGGCGGCCTTGTCGAGGGAAGCTGGTTCAGGATGAGGCCGCGCTCCGCCAAGTACCACGCCTTGACCGCTTCGTCGCTGCTCTGGAGCATGTCTGCCCAACCCAGCAGGAAAGCCAGGTCGGTGTTTCTCTTCTTCACGGCGACGTTCGTCCGGAGCAGGTCGAGCTTGACGGCGCTGCTCGACATCAACGCCGACCACCGCGCCTCGGTCTTCTCTTCACGAAGGACGGCCCGGGCCTGCGCGTCGGCGAGGCAGTGCTCGATGGACTCGTGCACTCGAGCGGTGGCCGCGTCGGCATATTTCCCCTTCTTGGCAACTTTGTTGCCGTCCGGCCGCCCTTCCGATGCGCCAGGAGTCGGCGCGTCCGGCTTGTAGGTCTCCTTGGCCTTGTCGAGGGTGCGCCGGACTTCCGCCCACTTCTCACACTTGTCAATGCGCTTGTAAACATGGAGGTACTTGAATTCGGCGTCGCTGTTGCTCTGCCGGTACAGGGCGAACATGTGCAGCATTTGCGCGGAGGAACAAACAGTTGGCGCGCGTAAATGGTGAAGAGAGGCGGGAGACCGGCGTGGCATACCTGATCCTCAACGCTGACGCCGCTCTACGGGCGAGCCGCGACCTCCTTGACGACCCCATGCCATTTGTTGCACGCCCCCTGGATACGCCCCCAATGGTTCGGCATCGCCTTGGAGCCGCGCTGCATGTAGACGCCTTTGAAGTAGGGTCGACGAGCTTGCGCTCGTCGAACTTGGCCTTGATGCGGTCCCAATACGTGTCGGTGCTCTGGTTCGTGCCGGTCGTCAGGTCGAGGCAAATGACTTTCCATGCTTCGGCGAGGCATTCCTCCTCCTTGGACGCCTACTTGATGCGCGGCTCGCCTAATCTGGCCGCCCGCTTATTCTTCTTGCGCCCCTTCGCCGGAACAGGCGTCGGCTCCTCCTCCTCCTCCTCCTCGTCATCCTCCTCCTCCCGCTCCTCCTGCTCGTCCTCGCCATAGACGTAGCCGAGCTCGCCGTCCATGCCGCCGCTGAGATCCACCACCTCGTCCTGGGTGGCGAATCCGGGAGACGCGGTGGCCGTGGCCGAACCTGCCGCGATGATGTCGTCCATGTCGGCCTCGGTCTCGTCGGTGTCGTCGAGGTGCGAGAAGGGCAGCGGGCCACGGCGTAGCGGGGGTGTCGGGGAGGAAGCGTAGGCGGGCGGCGAGTAGTTGTATGGAGGGTACTGCACGCCGGCGAAGGCAGGAGAGGGCGTGCGCTGGGCCGGGTATCCATGGGGGAAGGTGACGTTTGTGTTGAACCCACCATGCGCGTCCCCGTCGCCGTAGCCCGGCGAGGGCGATCCCCATGGCTGCGGAGAGCCGACGCCTTGCTGGCCCCAGGGCGCGTACTAGGCGTGGCTTCCGGGTGGATTCATCATCCCCGCGCGAGTCACCTCGGCCTCGGCTTGGTCCACCGATGAGGCAGCCGCAGCCGCGCGCGCCGCGTTGTCGCGGGCCTTCTTTGCGATGGCCCTGTTCCGCCGGTCGGCGGTGACAGCCTCCCGCCGCTGAACTTCCGCCCTCCACTCGGAGTTTGACATGCCCGGTGGTTTGATCGACGGCGCCCTCGGCTTCCTCTGCTTCGGTTGGGCGGCGGAGGCGATCGCGGTTGCCGCCGCGCGGGGGGCGACGTACTTCTTCGATGGCATGGCGGCCGGCTGAGAGGCGAGCGGGAGGGAGATTGGCGGGAGGAAGGAAGAGTATGGGACGGAAGTGGGAAAAAACGGAAAGAAACGGCGGGAAGAGGCGCCCGCCTCGCCGACAGGGCGGACCCACATGCCCTTTTCGCTTGTGCCGGCGTCCCAGGCGCCTCCCAGGGCGCCGGGTTCGGCCTGGATCCACCGGCACCAGTTTCGGCCTGAGTCGGCGAAAAGCGGGCTTCTGGGGACGCGATTGGTCCCTTTTTTTGTCACCGGCGCGGCAAAAACGGCTGGGAAAAGCCTGTTGGGGACGCGGCTGAAGATGCTCTTGCAGCTGCTGCCCCTATTAGGCTTCTACGTATGACTCAGCTTAGCCATTTTCTCCATTGCTCGTCATCATATGCAAGGTCCAAACGAACATGCTAGACGAACAAAAGGAGGTCCACAGAAGAAAAGACGTCACGTTGCTGAAAATACCACACATTGATGGGGGATAGATGTGGTTGGACGGATCAGCAGGTGCATCTTGTCTCGAGCTACTGGGGCACGCCGTACGCAGGCGACATCTGAGCTAGTGATGCGGGCGCTCCATCTTCACTATAAAAGTGCATGTTTAGCCTAATCTTGATTCAAACCCTAGCCACCGCTGCTTCCTCGCCGCGCCGTCTTTGGGACAGTCGATCTCCATGATCGCTACCAGGGCGGCGCCGCCTGTATCTAGGCATCATCCGCCGGCCGTGTTGACCGCAAGGGCGGAGCCAGGCTTTAGGTATAGGGGGCCGAGACGTCTATGAAGCCAAAAAAAAATTTTGCCTCACAAATTTTCCAAAAGTTCCATATCTAAGCCTTGCCAAGACACTAGACACACATTTTTTTCTCTTGCAGCTACAGTGTACGAAGCTATAGCTAATATGTTGGTCAATAATTCGATGTACTTGCTTAGTAGACGATGTTGATAATCAAACTACTCTGAAATATGATATGAATTAAATTGCTTGCTAACAAACATTATCATATGAAAAATTCAGTTATAAGAACAATAACAATCATTGTATAACCAAATGGTTGGCTTATTGCCTTTTAGCTTGCATCTATACATGTTTGAATGACAATTCGGCAATGATAGACCATTCAAAAGAAATTATCACTGATATGATGTTTTTTTACAATATTGGGAAAAAATGATCAATGTTGCTAGAACACATACCGGAAGAATCAAATCCAGCCCCTGATCATCCCTCTGCCGCTGGGTCAAAGTAGATTTGTTGGTCACTGTTGGTAGGCGCGCAAGAACCATCCATGCTTACCAAAGCTTGACGAGGCATCGATTGCTTCGAGCTTTAGAATGATTGCAAGTTCCTATGGCCTAGAAGACCATGAATCACAAATCACAATCAAAATAATTAAAATCTGAATATCTGATGCATCAATTCGACTTCGACATGATACAAGATGAGAATGGAGAGATTAGTAGACAATATGACGTGCTGACACTGGCTAGTTCATTGGCAGCCTAAAGAATTGACGATTGAAGCAGCCTGTGTAGTAGTCAAAATTAGATCTTGAGCAGGGAGAGCAGAGGCGCGCAAGCGGCAAGGTCGCACGCAAGCGCTAATCACGGGAGTAATTCCCACCACCCAGGAGACATAGCGAACACCAATCTGGCCTTGTCATGGACTTGAAACTGAAAGCAAGTCAGTGGTGGGCTTTTACATGGGCCTTTCTAATTTTTCT
>NC_057812.1:725121172-725143370 GCF_018294505.1 Triticum aestivum | reverse complement strand
CTAAAGAGTTTTTTTTTAATCCGTTTTTTTATTTTTCTCTCTCTCGCTGAACAATTGATCAGTGATCTTTTTTGGTTTTTCGATCTAAAATTGGTTTGTGTCACCCACTACCGTTCGTCATCTATAATACGTGTCTTCTCCCTCAACATCTTCAACGTCTTTGGCTAGTTCGGCGGCTGCCATGCGGCAGGCTTCACGCATGATGCGTGTCGCGGGTATGGTGTCTGCTTGCATGATCCTATGCTGGCCTCACCGCGTGGGCCGCGACCACGCTCCTCGCGCAGACATGGCTACTTGCTCGTGCATCCGTAATGCACATCGATCTACAACGTGCATGTGGCCGGATCCATGCACCACGTTGGCTGCTTTTGCATGTTGCTTGTGGCAGCTCGTACATGCTGCATAGCCTGCGGTGGAGACTGCTGGTGTGATTGCATGCATCCAGTTTAGTCTCCCTGCACATCTCGTGTTCTGCTCGGTTGCAAGCTCTTGCCATATCCGGTTGCCTGATCCACATTGTATGGTCTAATCAACCGCAAGGCGTGTCTATGCAGAATTTCATGAAGATTGTTGTTGAGTATACGTGCTCCTCCACCGATCAAGCAACGGGCGGTCGTAGCGTCGTCCCGTCGGGCCGCAGTGCCGCTGTCCCGTGTTTCTTCCAACGGCTGCACTGACCTGTGCATTATCATTTTTCACCTCGAGTGTTGGTGCAAACTTCGTCGGTGCATCCAAACCGCGTGATATGATACACTCTATCACACATAAGCTTACTTATATCTTTCTCAAAACAGCAATCATACCTACCTATTATAGCATTTCCGAGATATATTGTCATGCAACTTACAGCGTTACGTTTTCATGACATACGTGTTCATTGTCATATTGCTTTGCATGATCATATAGCTGACATGATATTTGTGGCTCAGCCACCGTTCATCATTCTCATACATGTTACGCTAGAATCATTGCACATCCTGATACACTGTTAGAGGTATTCATATAGAGTCATATTGTTCTAGTTATCGAGTTGTAAGTAAATAAAATTGTGATGAGCATCATCATTAGAGCATTGTCCCAATGAGGAAAGGATGATGGAGACTATGATTCCCCCACAAGTCGGGATGAGACTCCCAACCAAAAAAAAAGAGGCAAAAAAATACCAACAAAAATGAGAGAAAAAGAGATAAGGAGTGATGTCTACTACACAACTTATTCTTGTAGACTCATGTTGGGCCTCGAAGTGCAGAGTTTTGTAGGACAGTAGCATATTTCCCTCAAGTGGTTGACCTAAGATTTATCAATCCGTGGGAGACGTAGAATGAATATGGTCTCTCTCAAACAACCTTGCAATCAAATACAAGAAATCTCTTGTGTCCCCAACACATCCAATAGAATGGTAAATTGTATAGATGCACTAGTCCAGCGAAGAGATGGTGATACAAGTGTTGTGGATAGTAGATATAGGTTTTGTAATATGAAAATATAAAAAACAACAAGGCAACATGTGATAAAACGGAGAACAAACAATTTTGCAATGGTTAAAAATAAGGCCTAGGGTTCATACTTTCACTAATGCAATCTCTCAACAGTGCTAACATAATTGAATGATATAACAATCCCTCAACATGCGACAAAGAGTCACTCCAAAGTTCTTATCTAGTAGAGACATGTATATCCAAAGAGTCACTCCAAGAAAAAGGTAGTACTAATCATTCCTAGATATAAAGTATGACATGTATACCAACATATTTTGTAGTACACAATACATAGCTTTATGTAGAGAGAAGAAGCAACCTGGTCTGTTCTTTAGACCTGACAACTTCGCTTTGTTAAAAATACATAAGAGTAAGAACATTCACAATATATAACACCAGAAATAACGACACCTCATAAAAAACACCAACTACAGTCTACCCTCATTCCAGGTAAATTACATGCAATTTTTTCTCCCAGTTCCTTATGAAAACCATTGTAGCTTACTTATCGATGTTCTCTATATCATAGAGGTGGTAAACCCGTATAGGTGCATAGCTATTTGCCCTGCAAATATGGTTTATAAGAGCCAGGGTAAGAAAATAAGGTCAGGAGTGCATTGTTAATAAAAGCATTATAAGTACCTAACTATTTTGTCAATTAATATAAAAGCAAACCATAATATCAAACAGAGAGGGCATGTATATTCTCATAAAATAGAGAGTGCGTATGAACCAACGCACAATAATCCTAATTAATTTTTGAAAGAAACCTACTTTGTACTCCAACCATTTGCCTCTCTTCTAGTTAGCACACAACCAGATGTATTTTTTAGAGAAAAGGCATACGCCCGACTTTATAAATAAAGCCACTAGGTAGAGTAGCAACAAGCACCACACAAACAACAACAAACCAGAGAGTAGCCCAAGTACCAATAATAGAACATGGGCACGCAGGCCAACAACCTATAGAACCTAAAGAAAACTACGAAGAAAGCATCAAGACGAGCCGTCCTGCTGGACCAGAGAAGTGGCAAACAATTGGACCCTTCCAGCTCCACCAGTGCATCCCGATCCGCATCCTTAGTGAATAATTTCCACTGCTGTGAGAAGATAACCATTTTGAACAAGCAGTCGGCCGGCCCGTTAGGGAAAATGTGCTCAATCGTGAATTTATTTCTAGTGGTCAACCCGTACATTTGCACGGGCTAGTTATTTGCAATTTCAATTATGCATATAAGATTCCATACAATGGTTTGTTTGTATCATCAATTTCACCGGTTTGGGAATTGTCGGTTCATAAAGAATTTGACATAGCGATCATGGTAAAAATTATGGAAATATATACTTTCATGATCCATTATATCATATATTTCTAGATAGGTCAAAACAATCCATTTCCACTGCAGACAATTGTAAAGGAACATCAATACACTTCTTGGCATTCTTGCATAAATGTAAAAGAGCATAACAGTATGCCAATCTTGTAGAAAGTGAAAAATATGCTCCGATGGCCATTCCAGACAGAATATTTTGTGTATTGACAAATAATTTTAGTGAATTTACAAAGTGACCAAGAGTACGATTTGTGTATTAAATATTAATTTGAAGTGGTATCATGTATATAGAAAAATATATATTGTATTTTTTCCATATACTAATTAATCTACCAATACCTATACTAATTCTGGACTCCCTAAAAATTCTCAAGTTAATCAGTAATTAGGAGCAGTTAACCTGATGGGGCCGCGTTATTAGGGCGTAGATCTAATCTATCGATTTATCTATTGCTCTCGAGGGAAAAAAGACAGAACGATGCTCTCGAGGCGAAAAAGGAAACAATAATGACCACCTCTCATGTAACCATTCACAAAGAACCTTACTTCTTGCAAAGAATCATCAAAAGAGAAGACATATGAGGCCCAACATCTTTTACCTGTACATTCAGAAAGAACGTCTTTTTCTTTGCAAATTGTCAAAAAGAAACACCACGTTACAATATGTTGTTACAAATTTTTTTCTGTGACCATATTCAACGTTTGATTCAAGTCATTACGGGTTCCACAACAAACAACTCCCAATCACGAGATAATTGTGTTTGGAAAAAAGATAACAGATTGATTCAAGTGGACAAACATATTGTGTTGCATTCGAGATATACTATCCTCAAATTGTCTCTTTCTTCATCATGTTCACGTAGAGATGATTCAGTCTAGGAGGCTAGGGTTGTCCTTGCTTCTCTCCGCCTCTCGCCACACATTTCAGCAATGGCAGATATTGCAAGCTCCGCGAGAGAAGGCCATGCTAGCCTGTCACAGATGGTTGTGATGGAGGAGGGCATCGTCATGGTGGGGGTTATATGCACGTTGCATCTGTCGATGTCCAGTTCAAGGTGGTTCAAGTGGTTAGACATGCATCTGTCCATGGCCAGTTCAAGGTGGTCCAAGGGGCCAGAGTGCCCAATGCATCTTAACGATTGCGTCATCATTGGCTGTTAATCGCAGCGCCCACCACATCTTCACGATCGCCACTAGCTCACTGTCACTGGACTGGAGTAGCCCCCATGCAGGTTGCAGCTTATCCAGTGATTATGCCTCATAGTTCAACTCCACATGCCTTGCGTGTGTTGGGCTCGCGCAGCTGCACCCCCACGAGCTTGTCCTTCTATGGTGGATGTTTGTTTCTTTACGTTCTATCAGCTCAGAGATTTCTACCGGAAGATCATCAATCAAGGCAAAGAAAACCCCCTATGGATGGTTTTCTCTTGAAATTTTTGTTGCTGTTTTGATTATTTACGTGTTCTTAGTTCAGGAGAATCCAATTATCTATCCATGCATGCATGGCCCGACCGAGGCCCATGCTATAGCCTTTTGATATCCGCCACTGACACCATAGGGAATCAAAATATTTTCTATCTTGATTTACATTTTTTATAATTTGGAAACATTTGTTCTAATATGTAAACATGTTTTAATTTTGTTAACTTTGTAAAAGTTCATGAACATTGTCTCAATCTTTGATATTTTTTTTTTCAGATTTGTCAACTTGTTTATGAAATTGTAAGAAAAATTAAACCGGGATTTTTTTTAATAGGTCACTAAAATTGCAAATATTTGTGAACATGAGAACATTTTAAGACATTGAACCAATATGTGAGTTTTAAACTTTTCATGATTTTTATTAAATCATGAAAAAAATCCAAATCCATGAAGATTTTTCAAATTCATGAACATATCTTCAAATGAATTTCTTTTCATAAAATTCAAAAGGATTTTTAGTATTCTTGATTTTTTATAAAATTTTCAAATATTAAACATATTTTAAAAAATCATTCATATTTATAAAATATTAAACACTTTTAAACAAAAAATAAAAAAAATAAAAAGGTTGTCGACATAGAAAGAAATTGTGTGTGTTTTAGCTCGGACGTTGAGATGTACACACTCGTAAGCAAATTATACTTTTTTTAATGAGCAGACTACGATATGTCAGTGAATGTGGGTGCATGGCGGTTTCATGGGTCGACAAAATTGAACGAACGCAGCCGCAATGTGAGCGAGCCCAACTTGGGCGAAGCTATGTCTTGCTTCTAGGGAGTTGTATGGAGGGGGTACCCCTATATCTCGCGTTCAGCAAGAGGGTAGGAACCCTTGCTGGAGTGGAGACTGAAATGGGCTGGCCATGGAGAGGGGGAGGCCACAACTTCCTTTTTTCTGTTTTTTTTTGTTTTTTCTTTATTTCTTTACTTTTATTTTCACTTCACAAATTTATAAAAATCATTTGAAAAATGTTAACCAATCATTTGAAAAACAGTTTATAAAAAACATTTTAAAATGCTGACCAAGCATTTGAAGAATGTTTAATGTGTATGGAGAAAATGTTTATGATATATAAGAAAAATGTATAAAAATGCATGAAAACATTTGGTCATGTATTTAAAAAATGTTAATCAAGCATTTGATATTTTTTGAACAACTATTTTGAAAATCTTGATCAAGCATATGAAAAATATCAAATGTGTATAGCAAAAATGTTGGCCATGTATTAAAAAATGATAGATCTTTTTATCATGCATACAATAATGTTAATCAAGCAGTTGGAAAAAACTAGACCAAGAAACTGAAAAATATTGATCAAGCATTTGAACAATGTTAAACGTGTATCGTAAAAAATGTTGACCATGTCTTAAAAACGATAATTTTTTTGATCATGTATATAAAAATGTTAACCAACCATTTGAAAACATCTTGAAAAAGTATTTGAAAAATGTTAAATTTGTATTGAAAAAATGTTGACCATGTGTTCAGAAAATGTGAACTATTGCATTTAGAAAATAATAATCAAGCATTTCAAAAAAGGTGCATACAAAAAAAGTTGACCATGTATCAGATTTTGTTTTTGTATTTGAGAAATGTTAATCAAGCATTTCAATTTTTTAGAAGTGTGTACAGGAAAATGCCAACCATGTATTCAAAAATGTTAATATTATATTTTAGAAAATGTTAATCAAGTATTTTAAAATATATGAAAAAGTGTGTAGAAAAATTATTAACAATGTATTAAAAATGTATTGGAAACATGTTAAATGGGTAATAAAAAAATGTTGTTGCGACACATAAAACATGTAGAATCAAAAGCTAAAGAAATAAAGAAAACCAAAAGATAAAAAAATGAACCAAAGAAAAATAAAATGAAATATACAACCGAAGAAGTGAATGCAAAAAGAATGAAAACGAAACAAGAAACCGGAGTAGAAAAAAAGAAATGAAAGAAATCCAAAAAAATATTGAATACCAAGAAAGATACGAAAATCTGAAGGATAAAACAGGAAAATGAGTAAGAAAAGAAATACTAGGAAAAACCATGAATGAAACAAAAGAAAAACAAAAAAATCAAAGAAGAAATAAGAAAATCCAGGAGAAAACCGAATAAACACAAAGAGAAAAAGTCAAAATAGGAAAAAGAAATCAACTAGTATGAAAACCGGCTTATATTACATGGAATTGATGCTGGCGCACTGACTAGCAGTGCCTTGAAGAATCGAGGTGATACCAAGATCGATCACTCGCGCACACTGTTTGTAACTATATTTTTTTCTGAAAATATTCGCTAACGCGCCGGCCCGGCACTCTATTCCCTCCCTGCAAGAGATCCATCTGTCTTGCTGAATGCGAGATAGAACTCTCACGGTTGTACAGAAGCATGCTCTGTGAGACCGTTGGACCAGCCCAGGTTCCCGCATAAGATTGTTAGTTTTTCTCCTCTGTTTTTCTTTTCCACCTGCACAGCTGCACTGGTTCCATTTCTTAAGGTCCTTTGTTTTTTAGTGTCTATATTTTCGAAAATTTACTTAGATATTTTAAAACCATGAAATTAAAATTATTTCATATATTTCAAAAAACATATGAAAAATTAATAAATGTTCACACATTTCAAAATTTAGTTTTTTGTCATTTCCAGAAAATGTTCCGGTTGTTTCAGAAAAAAAGTTTTGTATCACTCAGGAAAAAAATGTTTCAATGTGTATTTCAATTTTTTAACATGCATGTGTAAAAATGTTCAAAATCATGTGTTTGAGAAATTATTAATCATGTGTTTGAGAAATGGTTAAACATGTATTAAAAAAATTTCATGTTTATATTTGAAATGTGCAATGTATATGAAAAGTAGTAGACATCAAAACATATATGTTGGAAAAACAATTTATATGAAATTATTAAACATGTCCAAAAACTGTATTTTATATATGAAAATATATACATGAAAATATATGTAATGTATGACAAAGTTAGATAAAAAAATATTAGTAAAAATATTAGATGTCTATAGAAGATATACAACATGCACAAAAAAAAGGTAGAAATTCTATTTGAAAACAATCCTAAACTTCTACAAGAAATATGTCCCTATTATATACGAAAAATTGATAATGTGTATAAAAATGAGCTTGTGTGAACAGATTTGAAAACAATACTAGAATATATTATTACATATGTAGCCATTAGTTAGTTACACGAATACCAAAAATTTGTGAACAGATTTTGAGATTAAATGCATATTTTTTATTGTGTGGACACTTCTTTAATTACATGAATATTTTTAGATACGCGTGAACACTTCTTATATTTACATGAACATTTTTTTAAGGACTTGTAATTTTTTTAGTTAGATGATTTTTTTATAAAATATGAACAATTTTATAATTAAAACTACATGATTTTATAAAACAAATCATGAAATGATTTACGTGCTTTTTTTGAGCTAAACAAAAAAATCTACTCGCATTATTATTAATTTGATTATAATATTTTTAATGAGTTAGGAAAACATGTAATATATGGTGGGTAACACAGATTGCAACCCTTTTTTGGCTGCGCAGTGAGCTACCAAAGGCATGGTCGCCCCTGGTGAGTTGTGCATTGCTAGTGCTCCCAATAAGCACCACATAAAAGCGCCCCAAGGCTATACCCCTTTCCACCTTTGACCTTGGCCTGCTCATGTGTAAGCCCAGTCTACCATACCCTGCAAAGACCTCTTCAAGAAATTGTACTTGGGGTCTGTTTAGTTTTAGCCCTAGTCTACCCTACAAAATATTTGGCTAGCCACAATTTTGGTCAAACTTTTTGTCCATGATTCGGCCAATATTGCCAAGCAAAATGAAGTAGAGTTGCCATAGAGTCACTTGCAAGTCAAAGTATTGGCAACTCTCCAAACAAACACAAAAGTTTTGGTCATGCCCAAAAAATTGGTTGGACATGTATTATCCACCATCCAAATAGACGCACAAGGAAATGACCAAGATTGCCTCTCTTCATCAAAATTGATTATAACTCAAGTAATATATGCTAAAAGTAAGCTAGAAAATTTGGTTAACACATATAGTTTTAGTCAAATAATAGTAGTTGTAACCCAGTTTAATAACTTTAAACAAAAGGTTAGAAAACAGAAATTATACTTGTGCATAAGATGAGTTGCCTAAAACATTATACAACTCAGGTATATTGGTATGTAGAACTTTGGTCTATCAAACCCAATGAAAGAATTAATATATAAGCCTGTACCTCCCATATGGCCATATGATCTATAAGCCAAACAAAAATTCTACTAGAAAAAAACAATAAAGACCTATAGATTAAATGAGTCCGAGAAAATGCTCAATGTAGTCTGTATGCATGTGAACCCACATGCTAAAACTTGTTTATAATTATTGTTGTATATGTTTTGAAATATTATGAAAAGATCACACACATAGGCATCGAGTAGAAACATACCTATGTAAAATTGCGTCGAAAGTTATGACCATTTACGAACTAAGTGAAAATAAGAAAATGAAAAGCTATAATTTATGTTTCACAACTTGTACAACAGAATATTCATTATATATTTTTCACACATGTCATAAATGGTCATATTGTTTACTATATGTTTACATATCTATGTGTAAGTTTCTATCCTATACTGATATGCATGTTTTCTCAAGACTTAGAAATTAGATTCTCGGTAAGTTCAAAAAATTGGGTGGATTGACGCCTCCAATTGTTGAAGGACAACTAGCAAATCCGTTCTTCCAAAATCAATATTTACATAACATTATTGACATGACATGTAAGAGTACCTATTTATCCAGCAACAAACTACACGTCAACATCAAGAGCATTAAAAGAAAAGAGGGGAATGCCCAAAAGGAACTAGAAAATGAAGCTTATCTCAAGCTCTATTCATGGAAAAAATGATTTCATACACAAAAGAAAATATTATCTATTCTTCGAGATTATCCATTGAATCGCACGAAAAAAAATATTTATAAGCAAATAATTTAATCATCAACCAACCATGCAAGGACTCATTCGAGAATGCAAGTACTAGAAGTAAGCAATAGCAGCAAAATTAGCATTTCTAAACAAAAGAGATGCTTTTGGCGTGATCAATCTTACCTCACCTAATGTCCCCCCAGCCGGGTACAAATGTGTGTATGTACGAAAGAGAAATGGAATGAATGAACACCTTCTTGATCAATGTTTTACCAAACACCCAAGACATGGACTCAATTAAGCATGCAACTTATGTCATTACAAATTGTACTTGAAGAATAGAAGAAGTACCAGGTACTAAACTAAGATAGATAAAATAGAATGTTGAGTAGCATGAGGTTCGAAATATCTGGCAGTACGTATTATAAAAGTATGATTGAAATTCATGTATGTTTGACTACATGCACAATGATCAACTATCCACATGAATACATATGATCTGAATATCATTAAGACAAATGAAGTAATAGAGAAAGCAAGCTGTATACCTTCGTTCCCAAATACTGAGGGACAATTCTTTCGGTACTACAAACCCTTGCTCTTCATGGCCCAACAGATATTCTACGAACATGATTTATCTAGGAGGGTAGAAATCGTCTGGTGTCGTTGCCGGGGAGTGTCTTTTACAGGTATAAGCAAGGTCATGCCATATTTTTTCTTGGTTCTAAAATATCGTTTTGCTCTACCCCGCAGGCGACCATGGTCCGCACGATGACCGAAGGCATCGTGAATAGGTTTTTGAGCTCCGCGAAGGCCGAGATGCTTCAAAAGAACGAGACAGAGATAAGATGTCCGTGTCGAAGATGCAAGCCGAAAAGCCTTATTGCGGACCCGGATTCCGGACAGGTGCGGGACCACCTGCTCTTGCGTGGTTTCATGGATGGCTATCGGTGGCAAGGTGATGAACATGACTATGAAGTCGTCCATGGGGGCCGATCAAGAAATGAGGAAGGGCAGCAAGACAACCACCGCGGCGAGGGCGGGCGATAAGACGAAGAATCTCCAGGACATGATCACGACGGTGATGCTGTACATAGTCATCATGTAGAAGATGCCGGACATGATGATGAGGAAGATCAAGACGAAGGGCATGATCATGAAGATGAAGATGCCGGAGCAGACGACGATGGACCATCGATGGGTTGGGTGCAGGACCCTCATATTCAAGAGCTGCTTCTCAAGCAAATGGATAATGCAAGAGCTGCCGCCCGAGAGAAAGCCAAGCTGGATCAACTGGAGATAGACACGGTTACTCCATTGTATGAAGGATGCATGCCCGAGGATACCCGCCTGGAAGTAACGCTCATGGCTCTGGAGATGAAGGTAAAACACAAAATGACCGACGCATGCTTTGACGAGAACATGTCATTCTGGCACGAACGTCTTCCCAAGGGGAACAAGTGCCCGACCAGTTTCGAGGAGGCGAAGAAAAGCATGTGTCCTCTGGATTTACCGGACGTGAAATACCATGTGTGCATGAACAATTGCATCATTTATCGGGACGAGCACGCGGAGTCTACCATATGTCCGGTGTGCAGCGTCACTGGATACAAGAAGAGGAAGAAAGCTCCTCGAAAAGTGGTGTGGTACTTTCCGATCACTCCTCGTCTGCAGCGGTATTTCGCGGACCCTAAGCTAGCAAAGCTCCTGCGTTGGCTCGCGGATAGGGAGGAGAAGAAGCGAGAAGATGACGGAAATGATCCGGAGATAAATAAAAAAGACAAGATGTTGAGTCACCCTAAGGATGCGAGCCAGTGGCAAGCGTTGAACTTCAAACACCTAGAATTTGGGGACGACCCAAGGAATATCGTGCTGGGCGCGTGCACCGATGGAGTCAATCCGTTTGGCAGCCAGAGAAGCACACATAGCACCTGGCCTGTGTTTGTGTGGATGTACAACCTTCCCTCCTGGTTGTGCAGAAGAGGAAGTACATTCACATGATTATGTTAATTGAAGGGCCGAAACAACCAGGGAACGACATCAATCTGTATCTGGGGCTGCTGAAAGTGGAGCTAGACACGCTATGGAAAACACCAGCCAATACGTGGGACGCCGCAGAGAAAGAATATTTCCCTATGAGAGCCGCACTGCTAACGACAGTGCACGACTATCTCAGTTACGGATATGTCGCGGGGAAGGTGGTCCACAGATTTTCTGGATGCGTCAGGTGCATGGATGACACAACATATCACCAGCTAGATAGAGATCCTGGGTCTTTGAAAACCGTGTTCATGGGACATCGAAGGTGGCTTCGCGACGATGACCCATGGAGAAAATGCAAGGATTTGTTTGATGGTGAAACTGAACCCCGAAGACGCCCGCGTACGAGGAGCGGTGAGGAAATAGACGAGCTGTTGAAAAATTGGGAAGAGTGCCCGGAGCCGGGAAAGAAGCGAAAGGCGCCAGAGCCGCTGCTAAAGGTATGGAAAACTAGGTCTGCTTTCTGGGACTTGCCGTACTGGAAGATCCACCGTGTGCCTCATAGCCTTGATGTCATGCATATCACGAAGAACGTGTGCGAGAGTCTGCTTGGTACCCTGCTCAACATGCCAGAGAGGACCAAAGATGGGCCGAAAGTAAGGGCAGACTTGAAATCAATGGGCATCAGGGAGAATATTCACGCTAATGATGATGATGATGATGATGATGATGATGATGATGAGGCGAAGCAGGACACGGAAAGTCGTCGCAAAGGCAAAAAGGCCAAGAAGACCGGAAATGACTACCCTCCCACGTGCTTCACTCTAAGTCAGGAGGAGATCGAGTAGTTCCTGCCTCGTAGGATTAAAACTTCCTTACGGTTACGTGGGGAAGATAAGCAGATACCTAGACTCAGCGAAGCAGAAGTTCAGTGGGATGAAGTCTCACGACTGTCACGTGCTGATGACGCAGATACTTCCAGTTGCAATCCGTGGGATCATGGACGCGCACGTCCGTGAAACGCTATTTGGCATATGCAACTTTTTCGACGTCATCTCTCGGAAGTCGGTTGGCGTGAGGCAACTCAGAAGGCTACAGGAAGAGATCGTGGTGATACTATGCGAGCTTCAGATGTACTTCCCGCCCGCATTCTTCGATGTTATGGTGCATCTGCTGGTCCATATCATGGAGGATATCATCCAACTCGGGCCGACGTTCCTGCATAGCATGATGCCGTTCGAAAGGATGAATGGTGTCATCAAAGGATACGTTCACAACATGTCACGTCTAGAGGGAAGCATAGCCAGGGGATTTCTGACCGAAGAGTGCATCTCCTACCGCACGAATTATCTAGGCATCGAGAACCCCGTTGGTCTGCCCGTCAACAGGCACCTCGGCAAGCTCGCTGGATGGGGTCACCACGATGGTCGCCGCGAAATGCATGTCGCCTTCGAGGGTTGACTTGCTGACTTTGAAAGAACAAACCTAGTCGTGCTACAACACATAGACGTGGTCGATCCTTGGGTGGTAGAGCACAAAACCTTTATTGAGAAGACGTACAATGACCGAGGCCAACAGAGGACGGACGGAGATATAATCAAAGAGCACAACTCATGTTCCACACGTTGTTTCAAGGAGAAGCTTCTGTCATACCCTTTACATGAGGATTCTTCCGCTGAAGAAAAACTCATATTCGCCTTGTCACAGGGCGCTGAGCACAACCTGATGACCTATGAGGCATACGATATCTACGACTACACATTCTACATCGACGACAAGGATATGAAGAGCGATGGTTATCAGAACTCCGGGGTAATGATGGAACCCTACACCGGTAACGACAAGGACATATTCTATGGAAGGATCGAGGAGATCTGGTAGCTGAGCTACGCTAGAGAGAAGGTCCTGATGTTCCGTGTCAGATGGGACAAGAGCGTCCTAAAAGAAGACCGTTATTTCACCATCATGGTTATAGCCGAAGCCAAATCCAAGACCGCGGGCGCAAACGTCACCGCGAAAATGAGCCATGGGTACTGGCTTCCCAAGTGGACCAATGCTTCTTCATTAGCGACCCGTCAAAGCCCAGTCGTGTTGTTGTGAGGAGAGGCAAAAAGAAGATTATCGAAATGGATGGAGTCGCCAATGAGCAAGACTTCGACAAGTACGGCGACCCGATGATGGAACATGACGACGACGATGAAGTGCCATACACCACAAGAAGAAGCAGGACCACCCTACCTAAAGGACGTCCGTTCCACAGAAGAACTACATTTGCGAAAAAGAAGGGCAAGAAGATTGTGAAAAGATAGCTGGCTAAGATCGATTGTATTTAAATCGTAGTCTTCATTTCTTGATTGTAATTCGACATATTGAAATGATATTTCTTCTGTTCTAGTCCTCATGAATATTTATTTATGTTTATTATGGTATTGAATTTCTAACTCACAAAAAGTATTGAATTTGTTAATATTTTATGAACTCATGAATATTTTTAAATTTCATTGGCACATTTTGAATTCATGAATATTTTTTCAAATTTGATGATATTTCTTCATATTCATAATTGTTTTACCAATTCACAAATGAATGCAACTAAAAAAAACAAAAAAAACAAATTTGATGATATTTTCAAATGACAAATTTGATGATATTTTTTCATATTCATAAATATTTTCAAATAACAAATTTGATGATATTTTTTAAAAATCTATTATTGTTTTTATAAAAAATTATTACTGGTTCATATTCATATTCATTTTCAAAAAAATTAGATGCAACAAAAAAATAATAATAAAATAATAATAATAATAATAATAATAATAATAATAATAATAATAAATTACTAATGGCGCAACGCTGGATGGTGCGCTATTGATATCCATAAAAAGTTACTTATGCCGCACCGCTGGGTGTGCGCCATTACTATCAAAAAAAGTTACTTATGGCGCACCGCTAGGTGGTGCGCCATTGCTATCCCTCCCCCGACTAAAATCCCCAATCCCCGATCACCAATCTCACACCTCTCTCAGCCCTCCACCAGACCGCCACCGCCGCCCCAAACCTTCCCACCGCTAGCGCCCGCCGCCCTCCAACCAAATCACCGACGCCGTCGTCGCCGAGCCACTCCACCGGCAGCCACCATCCTCGCGCGCTTCCTCCTCGAGGAGGTCTCCTTGCAATTTAGGGTTTGCTGGCGCCGCCGGCCACCGGCGCGGCCCCTCCTCAACCCCCGCCGCGGGAGCTCCACCCACGCCCGCCTCCTCTTCCGTCTTCTCTGGCCGCCGCCCAGCTGCTCTCCACCGGCGCTGCCCCTCGTCGACCATCGCCAATGGCCAACGCAGGTGCCTCACCGCCCCGGGTCCTCCTCAAGCAGCAGGAGCTCCACCTCTGCCCGCATCCGCCATCCCCATCCACCTCGAGCAGCAGGAGCACGCCTTGAGTCTCTGCTCTTCCCCTCCTCCCTGTAACCAGAGGTAAAGGAGTAAACTTACTTGCATATGCTGCTTCCATCTTTTCTTATATTTACTAATTGGAGGCACCATTCATGATCTCTCATTAATCCACATCATCAAAATTAATTAAACCGTTAGATTAAAAAATGTACGATCAGGATAAAAGGAAAACTTACATAACGCCAATGATCCCGTGTTATAAAATAACACATCTGACACGACTAACGTTAGTTAAATAAAACAAGGAAAGCCTCATGTAAAAAAAATAGAACAAGGAAAGCCTCACGTTATAAGAAAGGAGGTCTCACGTCAGAAAAAAAGGAAAGGCTCCATGCGTTCATAAAAATCAAAAGAAGGAAAGCCTCACGTAAAAAGAAGGAAAGTCTCACATCGGAAAAAAAAGGAAAGGCTCCATCCGTTCAAACAAATTAAGAAGGAAAGCCTATGTTAAAAACTCCAACAAGAAAATGTAAAAAAAAACAGTCCAATGATAAAAGGGAAATGAATCCACGATCTGGCTGATTGTCCATCAAATAGAAGCCTTATATACTACGCTTAGAATTAAAGAAGAAAAGGAAACTCTCCAAGAGTCCATATGTATCACGATTGGATTTAAACGTGCGTTTAAATGTCAGATCCAATCCACGCCCAAGAATCCGATAGTACTACGCTTGGAAGGAATTATTTGATGTCAAAAAGGGAGGAAGGAAACGTGCAGCTCCCTAAAACAAAGGAAACATGCAAATTAAAATCAGATTTTTTTAATGGAAACATAGAGATGAAGCTACACACACATGCAAATGTGTAACACGGCTAGATACAAATATATGTACAATATTCCAGTAAAAAGGAATATACGTACACCACAGATTATTATCTTTGAACACAACGTACATCACAGATGGACGATGTTCTCTTCACTATAAATATATGTACACTATTTCAGTGTATTTTTTCGTAAATCTAGGTTAGTGAACTATTTTGCTCATTCAGAAATCACACTTAAGTATATTCCCAAAATTGTACATGACATGTAAATAGTGTTTTCTGAAAATACAAAGATATTAATATAGAAAAAGTTCTAAATCTATGCCAGAAATATATTTAATAAACAAATACTAGATTATATTAAAAATCCAAAATTGCTAAACCGCACGAGTGAAACAAAAAAATCTCAAAATAATCCAAAATAATTAAACCGCACAAGTGCATTAGGAACCGACTGATTTCATAAATTCAGAGACACATGCGCGTTTGTAACACACACACACACACTGGTAGAAAAAGGGCCTACAGTCCCGGTTCGTAAGGGCCTTTAGTCCCGGTTCCGGAACCGGGACTAAAGTGTCGGTACTAATACCTCCCCCCTTTAGTCCCGGTTCAATCCAGAACCGGGACTAAAGGCCCTCCACGTGGGCAGTGCGCAGAGCCCAGTCAGGAGACCCTTTGGTCCCGGTTGGTAGCACCAACCGGGACCAATAGGCATCCACGCGTCAGCATTTCTGTGGCTGGGGTTTTTGTTTTTTTTTTTGAAAGGAGGGGGGTTGGGGGTTTTGGGGGTTTTGGGGGGTTAATTTAGGTGTTTCATATATTGTTTAGCTAGCTATAATTAATAGAGAGAAGTGTCCTCAGTTATGTCCGTGCTTGGTCGACGCTACGTACTATACATACGTATAGAGAGGACTAGACACGCTAGCTAGCTAGTAAGCAAATGAAGGAAACTGAAGATCGTCATGAACATATATGCATACAGAGAGAAGTGATATCGACCACCTCTCCTTCTCCGAGAGATTGGTCGAACAACAAGTTCTCGTATATCTATCTGACACTACCGACTACATATATACAATAATTATCTCTTACAAATATAATCATACGGACTCAGGGTCCACATAGAATTCTCCGTCTTCAGGGATCACGTGGTCAAGAAAGAATGCCGCCAATTCCTCTTGAATTGCTCGCATGCGAGCTGGTGCTAGGAGTTCATCCCGCTTCCGAAACATCTAATTTGAAGAAGGGGGTCAATACATATATATATATATATATATATATATATATATATAAATGAATGAAACTCAACACAAATGATGGTAATAAAATAAAATTGTGAATGTTGTTATTTACGTACTTCATATTGTTCGTTAGAGTACCCGCCCCGCTCACAGGTCGTGTGGCGGATGGACTCGCAGATGTAGTATCCACATAAATCATTCCCTTGTTCCTGCCACAACCACTTTACAAGAAATAGAGGTCAATCAAATTGATAAGCAAGAATGCTAAATGGTATTGATGAAACTAGCGCTTGAATCACTAGGAGATGCGCGGAACATGCTACTATAGTACTTACTTTCGGGTGTCTAAATTCCAGCTCCTTCGGCAGTCCCGGAACTGTTTTGGTGAATTTTCTCCAAACCCTGCCGGACAAAGAAAACAATTACTTGATATCAGGAAATGAACAAAGTTGCTGATATGGTGGATAATGATCGATTTAACTTACTTCTTGAGGATTTCAGTCATGTCCGCATACTCCTTGGGATCTTTTCGTTTAGAGTGCAAGACGGTTACTACTCCCTGCTCAAGCTTAATCTCTAGGAGAATATAGTGGAAACTGCACACACATGCATAACTCATGAATTACATTACTATAACCTTGACTAATATATAAGGGAAATTGAATACGCACAAGACAGTAACACTCACCTGAAGTTGTAAGGAAAGAGTATTATATCTTTGTTTTGATTTATTACGAACGATCGTAGCAATTTGGTCTCGGTAGCTGTGGCATGAAGTTTAACCTGAGTTGCATCTATGAGATATGTGTTAATGAACCCAATATCACCGACTTGTCTTTTCTTCAATTCGACGATCTTCAATCTGCATAATATAGTAAGGATGATTATAAATACATGCAATGAAAGAGCTAAGCTATATAGAGAAACTTAATAACAGAAGTAGTACTACTTACAGACAGTAGCAGGCGACCGTTGTTTTATTGAGGGCCAATTGATTGAAAAACTAATAGAACTCCTCAAATGGAACAGGCAACAGATCAATTCCAACGAGGTCATGCTCCTGTTTAACTTTCACATACAAAGTACTCCTCCCCCCAGAGTCTCTGCAGATTTTCAAGTACCAATCATGCAATCTTCGCATCATCGTTGATAGAGATCTTTCATCTTTGACGAGAGGCTTCCCGTACTCGTATCTTTGTATCTGCACGTCCATGGGTTCATAATGTACTTCGTCGGGCAGGTAATCTGCAAGATTGCTATAACCGGGCACCATCCTCGGATCATTAGCGACGTTGTGGCTAGGCACCTTGAGCGGGGGGCACGATTGCTTCGCTTGTTCGCCGAGCTGGGCAATTTGTTTCCCAGCTCGTCGTTCTTTCAGCCTTTGATCACTGACAGTACTTCCCGACCGCTCCGCTTCGGCAAATTCCTTTCCAATAATGCGGTCATAGTTTCCTTTCGGCGGATGAGACTTCGGTGGTTTTGTCAGGGCAGCCAGAGTGCGCTTCACTTTCACCCGATCTACCTTCTCCTCCGGAGGTGGATGTTTCTTTGCTTTCACCCCTTCAAAGAAGTTCCTCACTTCTTCTCGCGCGATCTCGGCGTTCTCCTCCAGGGTCCTCTCATATGGTAACTTCTCTGGAGTCTTCAGAGAAGGACCGAATCTGTATGTCCTCCCGCCTCTGGTTGTACTGCTAGACGCCGACCGAGCAGACGGAGCGGTTGTCTTCTTTACTTGCTTAAGAAGCGGAGGAGAAGGACTATGACGCGCCGGAGTAGCTGGAGCGGCGGCAGGTCTCTTCCGCCCTTGCTGACGAGGCGGAGAAGGAGGAGGCTGGCTGCTCAAGCGCGTCGGCGCAGGCGGAGAAGGAGGCGGAGTGCCGCCACGTGCCGGAGAAGGAGCCGGCCGAGGGCCCTGATCGTCACTCGCCGGAGGAGGAGGCGGTGGAGGCGGAGTGCCCTGACTCGCCGGAGGAGGAGGAGGAGGCGGTGGCGTCCAGTTCGGAAGGTTGATGAGCTCCTTCCACCATAGGCATGCAGTCTTCATAGCAGACCCCAGCCGAGTCTCCCCTTCACCGGTAGGGTGGTCAAGCTGGAGGTCCTCAAATCCCTCCGTTATCTCATCCACCATCACCCTAGCATATCCTTCTGGAATCGGCCGGTAGTGAAAAGTTGCGCCGGGTTCAGTAGGATAAACAGAGCCAACAGCCGCCTTGACCTTCAAATTCATCCATTGCGTCATAAGGTGGCAATTTTGAGATTCCGTTATAGCATCCACGGGATAGCTGGTAGGAGCCGTCAAGGCATGCTCCAGCTGAAGCAGCTCGGTGGAAGCCACGCTGCTTCTGCGCTGAGATGGCGGGGTAGCTTCAGGCGAGGCTTCAGCAGTACGTTTGCTGCGATTTGCTTCTCGTTCCTCTATCGCGTCTACCCTTGCTTGCAGCGCCTGTATTTGGGTCTGCTGCACTTTTTTCCTCCTCTCATGGGATTTGTAACCGCCTGCATCCGGAAACCCAACCTTCCACGGAATGGAGCCTGGTGTGCCCCGTGTCCGTCCAAGGTGCTCAGGATTTCCATGGGCCATTGTGAGCTCGTCGTTCTCTCTGTCTGAAAAGAACGTCCCTTCCTGCGCTACTTCGATATACTGCTTAAGCTTACTGACTGGTATGTCCATTTGATCATTCGTCCAAACGCACTTCCCTGTTACAGGGTCCAGTGTTCTGCCAGCCCCGAAGAACCAAGTCCGGCAACGGTCTGGCCAGTTAATTGTCTCTGGTTCAATCCCTTTATGAACCAGATCATTCTCAGTCTTGGACCACTTAGGCCGGGCTACGAGGTAGCCACCTGACCCCGTGCGATGGTGAATCTTCTTCTTCGCAGCATTTTGCTTGTTTGTCGCCGACATCTTCTTACTCTTTTCTGATGTCTTGTGGGCCACAAATGCGGGCCAGTGATCTCTGATCTTCTCATATATGCCCTTGAATTCTGGTGTCTCATTATTTTCGACAAACTTATTTAGCTCTTTCTTCCACCTCCTGAATAGTTCTGCCATCCTCTTCAAAGCAAAAGACTTGATTAATTTCTCTTTAACTGGGTTCTCTTGATTATCCTCAGGCGGTAGGGTAAAATTTGACTTCAGCTCAGTCCAAAGATCATTTTTCTGCATATCATTGACATAAGACACCTCAGGGTCTTCTGTAGCCGGCTTAAACCATTGCTGGATGCTTATCGGGATCTTGTCCCTAACCAGAACCCCGCACTGAGCAACAAATGCGCTCTTTTTCCGGAGGGGTTCAATAGGTTGGCCGTCGGGCACGATTGCTATGATCTCAAACTTTTCATCCGAGCTCAACTTTTTCTTCGGGCCTCGTCTCTTTACCGAAGTTGTGCTCGATTCGGAGGGCTAGAAAAAAGAACAAAGACTTAATTAATATGTGTACATACCAAAACAATGAATGCATCAATCAGCTAGTCAGCATAGGCTTAACTAATATATATACCTGGCCAGCCTCGGTTCGGTCACCGGAGCCGTCATCACGGTCTCCTTCTTGCACCGGCATTGGGTCACCGGAGCCGTCCTCATCTTCTTCTTCTTGCACCGGCATTAGGTCACCGTAGCCAGCTTGTTCACCCTCTCCTTCCAGACCATCGGTTTTGTTGAGAAACAACGAGATGGCATCACTTCCTTCTGCGATTATGTCCCTCAACAACGCTTCTTTTGTTGCTTCGTCTAGGGCGGTGTCCATAGTTTCTACAAATATTTACAACATGGCAATTATTATTCAAACATGACAGATGGATATATTAGTGCCAAACGTAGAACTAGCTACCTAATCATAGTAAGCTATCGGGAGGGGGTATATATCGACAACGACGACACTACATCTATGTCCCTCAGCGACCCTCGTTCCCGATAAAAAAAAGAGGAAGAAGAAAAAAAAAGAAGAGGAGAATTTCTCCTCTATTTTTTCTTCTCTTTTTTTTTCTTCTTCCTCTTCTTTTTTTATCCTCTTCTTCCTCTCATGTTCGATAGGATCACCGAGGGGTCGGGAGGTTACCTAGTGTCAAGGGATTCAACAAAACCATGTCTTCATCATTAGGCGAAAGTAACATGTGCATGATGGTACGAAGCTCTTCAAAGTTGTTCTGGAACGGAGTCCCAGATAGGATAATTCGCTTTTTGGTACAAAGTTCAGCAAGAGCCTTCCGAATATCACTATTTGGAAGGCCTTTGCTGAATTCGTATCAAAAGGCGGATTATTCTATCCGGGACTCTATTCCAGAACAACTTTGCAGAACTTCGTACCAACATGCCCTTGTTACTTCCGGCTAATGATGAAGGCATGGATTTCTTCAATACTTTGAAACTAGGAAACCTCTCTCTACTTCCGGCTAATAAGAAGAAGAAGAAGAAGAAGAAGAAGAAGAAGAAGAAGAAGAAGAAAATAAGAAAAGAAGAAAAAAAGAGGAGAAGAAGAAAGGAATAGTGGAGAAGAAGAGAAAATAGAATATATTCTATTTTCTCTTCTTCTCCACTATTCCTTTCTTCTTCTCCTCTTGTTTTTCTTCTTTTTTCTTCTTCTTATTTATTTCTCCTCTTATTTTCGGTAGACGAAACCCTAAATAGCTAGCAAGTATCGTGGGTGTGAGATACATGTGGCCTTCGGTGTCGGACACTACATCCACGTCCCACAAGTGACGTGGGCGTCGAAGCCCGTGGCACTTGTTGGATGTGGGTGTAGTGTCCGACACCGACGGTACATGTATCTCACACCGACGACACTTTCTATTTAGGGTTTCTCCTCTACCGCTCCTCGACCTCTCGACGACCCTCGTTCCCGATAAAATAAAGAGGAAGAAGAAGAAGAAAAAAGAAGAGAAGAAAGAATACAGGAGAAGACTTCCTCTTCTTCCTCTCCTCTTCTTCTCCCTCTTCTTCCCCTTCTTCCTCGCCTCTCTCATGAATGTCCGGCGTTCTCGACCCCCCCCACGTGTCGAAGAAAAAAAATAAGAAAAAAAAGAGGAGAAGAAGAAATGAATAGAGGAGAAAAGAGAATATATATTCTATTTTTCTCTTCTTCTCCTCTATTCCTTTCTTCTTCTCCTCTTCTTTTTCTTATTTTTTCTTCTTCTTATTTATTTCTCCTCTTCTTTTAGGTAGAGGAAACCCTAAATAGCTAGCAAGTATCGTGGGTGTGAGATACATGTGGCCTTCGGTGTCGGACACTACATCCACGTCCCACAAGTGACGTGGGCGTCGAAGCCCGCGCCACTTGTGGGATGTGGGTGTAGTGTCCGACACCGACGGTACATGTATCTCACACCGACGATACTTTCTATTTAGGGTTTCTCCTCTACCGCTCCTCGACCTCTCGACGACCCTCGTTCCCGATAAAATAAAGAGGAAGAAGAAGAAGAAAAAAGAAGAGAAGAAAGAATAGAGGAGAAGACTTCCTCTTCTTCCTCTCCTCTTCTTCTCCCTCTTCTTCCCCTTCTTCCTCGCCTCTCTCATGAATGTCCGGCGTTCT
>NC_057812.1:725120714-725120999 GCF_018294505.1 Triticum aestivum | reverse complement strand
AGGAGAAAAGAGAAAATAGAATATATATTCTATTTTTCTCTTCTTCTCCTCTATTCCTTTCTTCTTCTCCTCTTCTTTTTCTTCTTTTTTCTTCTTCTTATTTATTTCTCCTCTTCTTTTCGGTAGAGGAAAGAATAGAGGAGAAGACTTCCTCTTCTTCCTCTCCTCTTCTTCTCCCTCTTCTTCCCCTTCTTCCTCGCCTCTCTCATGAATACATATACATGTACAGTATATATGAACAAAAAATATATCAATACATCCATCGATATCATTCCATACATACAT
>NC_057812.1:725120158-725120704 GCF_018294505.1 Triticum aestivum | reverse complement strand
CTCCTCTATTCCTTTCTTCTTCTCCTCTTCTTTTTCTTCTTTTTTCTTCTTCTTATTTATTTCTCCTCTTCTTTTCGGTAGAGGAAAGAATAGAGGAGAAGACTTCCTCTTCTTCCTCTCCTCTTCTTCTCCCTCTTCTTCCCCTTCTTCCTCGCCTCTCTCATGAATACATATACATGTTCAGTATATATGAACAAAAAAATATATCAATACATCCATCGATATCATTCCATACATACATATACATCTACATTATATATGAACAAAAAAATATCAAAATTCATCATACATACATGTACAGTATATATGAACAAAAATTATAAACTTTCTCCCCAACTCATACATACATACATACATACATCTACATCATATCAATATTTTGCAAATTATGGAGCAGGGAAGGAAGGAAGGGGGGAGGATGGGGCGGTAGCTACCTCTCCCGGAGGGATCGGGGAGAAGACGCGGGCGGACGGCGTCGGGGGCGACGGCGACGAGGACGGGCTCGGGGTCGGCGAGGGTGACGGCGGGGCGCGCTCGGCGGCGGCG
>NC_057812.1:725118081-725118959 GCF_018294505.1 Triticum aestivum | reverse complement strand
TGCTCGGGGGCGGTGGACGGGCGGCCGACGACGACGGCGAGGCAGGGCGCGCTCGGGGGCGGGGCAGGGGCAACGGCGGCGACGGCGAGGCGAGCAGAGGGGCAGCCTGGCGGCGACGTCGGGGCGGGATCGAAGAAACTGAACCAAAATTTTCACAAGTGTGGCTTATATAGACGGAGCATTGGTCCCGGTTGGTGGCACAAACCGGGACTAATGCCCCCTTTAGTCCCGGTTGGTGCCACGAACCGGGACCAAAGGCCAATTTTCAGCAGCCCAAAGGGCGGGAAGCAGCGGCCTTTGGTCCCGGTTGGTGGAACCAACCGGGACTAAAGGGGCGCATTGGTCACGGTTGGTGCCACGAACCGGGACCAATGCCCCCTTTAGTTCCGGTTGGTGCCACCAACCGGGACCAATGGCCTTTGCTGCCCCAAGCCCAAAAGTTTAGTCCCACATCGCTAGCTGAAGGGCGCCGACACTGGTTTATAAGCGCTGGTGTGCCCACCCATTCGAGCTCCTCTCTAATGCAGGCTTTCGGGCTTAAACTTGCTACTGCCTGTGAGCCTATTGGGCCTTCTGCGGGCCTGAATCCTGGCCATGTAGGGTTTCTAGTCGTATTCAGGCCGTGGAGGCCCAGTAGGAGGCATTTTTTTGGTTTTTTCTTTTTTATTTCTATATTTTTTTGGTTTTTTATTTTTTTATTTCTACTTAAAACTAAATACTTACAGTTTTTTAGTGATTTCTTTTTGCTTTTAGGTCACAAAAATTATAAACTTTCTATTAGTGCCATTAGTTTTAAATTTTAAATAGTTTAAATTTGAATTTTTAAAAATTTGTGTGAATCACTAGTTTATGTATAACTTTACTATAAAAATAGATTT
>NC_057812.1:725117166-725118071 GCF_018294505.1 Triticum aestivum | reverse complement strand
TCCCGATTGGTGCCACCAACCGGGACCAAAGGCCTCTTTTCGGCAGCCCAAAGGGCGGGAAGCGAAGGCCATTGGTCCCGGTTGGTGGCACCAACCGGGACTGAAGGGGGGCAATGGTCACGGTTGGTGCCACGAACCGTGACCAATGCCCCCTTTAGTCCTGGTTGGTGCCACCAACCGGGACCAATGCCCTTGTGCGCCCCGCGCCCAAAAGTTTAGTCCCACATCGCTAGCTGAAGGGCGCCGACACGGGTTTATAAGCGCTGCTCTGCCTCCCCATTCGAGCTCCTCTCTAATGCAGGCTTTCGGGCCTAAACCTGCTACTGCCTGTGGGCCTATTGGGCCTCTACGGGCCTGAATCCTGGCCCATGTAGGGTTTCTAGTCGTATTCAGGCCGTGGAGGCCCAGTAGTTGGCATTTTTTTTGGTTTTTTCTTTTTTATTTCTACATTTTTTGGTTTTTTATTTTTTTATTTCTACTTAAAACTAAATACTTACAGTTTTTTAGTGATTTCTTTTTGCTTTTAGGTCACAAAAATTATAAACTTTCTGTTAGTGCCATTAGTTTTAAATTTTGAATAGTTTAAATTTGAATTTTAAAAAATTTGTGTGAATCACTAGTTTATGAATTACTTTACTATAAAATTAGAATTTTTTTCTATTTATTTTTTATTTCTACTTACAACTAAATACTTACAGTTTTTTAGTGATTTCCTTTTGCTTTTAGGTCACAAAAATTATAAACTTTCTGTTAGTGCCATTAGTTTTAAATTTTAAATAGTTTAAATTTGAATTTTTAAAAATTTGTGTGAATCACTAGTTTATGAATAACTTTACTATAAAATTAGAATTTTTTCTTCTTTGCTATTTATTTTTTATTTATACTTACAATTAAATACTTATAGT
>NC_057812.1:725103144-725117156 GCF_018294505.1 Triticum aestivum | reverse complement strand
CTATTGAAGAATATTATAGTTTTATTTTAGTTGATCATAACATAATATTTTAATTGATTGTTTTTATTTTCATAAAAGTTTTGTAGTTTATTCTGTTTGCTATTAATTCATTCTTTGAGCTAAATGACTCTGAAATTGGAAAGCATTTCAAAATGAACTCTGAAAAGGTTGAAAGTTGGCATGGTATCATCATTTCACCCACATAGCATGTTCCAAAAAGTAGAGAGGGTTACGACAAAAACTTGATGCACTTTGTGTACAAAATGGACAATCACTTTCAAAATATCAAAGTTTCAAACCATAAGACATGAAAGCATTTCAAATGAACTCTAAAAAAGTTGAAAGTTGGCATGGTATCATAATTTCACCCACATAGCATGTGCATGTACAAAACGGACAATGGTAGCATGTTCGTCTGTTACAAATTTGGCATGGTATCATCATAATAGTTGTGGGAGAAAGTATTCACTTTTTCTTCGCTTGTGTCATTTGCTTATTGCACCGTAACCATGGATAATCTTCATTGTTTATCAGGATGCTTGGGGCAGCCTTGACATTGAAGGGAGGAAGTTCATGAAACTTTTCATAATCTTCAGACATGTCTGTCTTGCCGTCCACTCCCAGGATGTCCCTTTTTCCTGAAAGAACTATGTGGCGCTTTGGCTCATCGTATGATGTATTCGCTTCCTTATCTTTTCTTTTTCTCGGTTTGGTAGACATGTCCTTCACATAGATAACCTATGCCACATCATTGGCTAGGACGAACGGTTCGTCAGTGTACCCAAGATTTTTCAGATCCACTGTTGTCATTCCGTACTGTGGGTCTACCTGTACCCCGCCGCCTAACAGATTGACCCATTTGCACTTAAACAAAGGGACCTTAAAATCAGGTCCGTAGTCAAGTTCCCATATGTCCACTATGTAACCATAATATGTGTCCTTTCCGCTCTCGGTTGCTGCATCAAAGCGGACACCGCTGTTTTGGTTGGTGCTCTTTTGATATTGGGCGATCGTGTAAAATGTATTCCCATTTATCTCGTATCCTTTCTAAGTCAATACAGTCAAAGATGGTCCCCTAGACAACAAGTACAACTCATCACAAACAGTGTTGTCACCTCCGAGACGTGTTTCCAACCAACTGCTGAAAGTCCTGATGTGTTCACATGTAATCCAATCGTCGCACTGCTCCGGGTGTTTGGAGCGCAGACTGTTCTTGTGTTCATCGACATACGGGGTCACCAACGTAGAGTTCTGTAGAACTGTGTAGTGTGCTTGAGACCAAGAATATCCGTCCCTGCATATTATTGAGTCTCTTCCAAGAGTGCCTTTTGCAGTCAGTCTCCCCTCATACCGCGATTTAGGGAGACCTATCTTGTTAAGGCCAGGAATGAAGTCAACACAAAACCCGATAACATCCTCTGTTTGACGGCCCATGGAGATGCTTCCTTCTGGCCTAGCGCGGTTACGGACATATTTCTTTAGGACTCCCATGAACCTCTCAAAGGGGAACATATTGTGTAGAAATACGGGCCCCAGGATGACAATCTCGTCGACTAGATGAACTAGGACGTGCGTCATGATATTGAAGAAGGATGGTGGGAACACCAGCTCGAAACTGACAAGACAATGCGCCACATCACTCCTTAGACTTGGTACGATTTCTGGATCGATCACCTTCTGAGAGATTGCATTGAGGAATGCACATAGCTTCACAATGGCTAATCAGACGTTTTCCGGTAGAAGCCCCCTCAATGCAACCGGAAGCAGTTGCGTCATAATCACGTGGCAGTCATGAGACTTTAGGTTCTGAAACTTTTTCTCTGGCATATTTATTATTCCCTTTATATTCAACGAGAAGCCAGTCGTGACCTTCATACTGAGCAGGCATTCAAAGAAGATTTCTTTCTCTTCTTTCGTAAGAGCGTAGCTGGCAGGACCTTTATACTGCTTCGGAGGCATGCCGTCTTTTTCGTGCAAACGTTGCAGGTCCTCTCGTGCCTTAGGTGTATCTTTTGTCTTCCCATACACGCCCAAGAAGCCTAGCAGGTTCACGCAAAGATTCTTCGTCACGTGCATCACGTCGATTGAGGAGCGGACCTCTAGGTCTTTCCAGTAGGGTAGGTCCCAAAATATAGATTTCTTCTTCCACATGGGTGCGTGTCCCTCAGCGTCATTCGGAACAGCTAGTCCACCGGGACCCTTTCCAAAGATTACGTAGTGTAAATCATTGACCATAGCAAGCACGTGATCACCGGTGCGCATGGCGGGCTTCTTCCGGTGATCTGCCTTGCCTTTGAAATGCTTGCCTTTCTTTTGACATTGATGGTTGGTCGGAAGAAATCGACGATGGCCCAGGTACACATTCTTCCTGCATTTGTCCAGGTATATACTTTCAGTATCATCTAAACAGTGCGTGCATGCATGGTATCCTTTGTTTGTCTGTCCTGAAAGGTTACTAAGAGCGGGCCAATCATTGATGGTCACGAACAGCAACGCCTTAAGGTTAAATTCCTCCTGTCTGTGCTCATCCCACGTACGTACACCGTTTCCATTCCACACCTGTAAAAGTTCTTCAACTAATGGCCTTAAGTACACATCAATTTCGTTGCCGGGTTTCTTAGGGCCTTGGATGAGAACTGGCATCATAATGAACTTCCGCTTCATGCACATCCAAGGAGGAAGGTTATACATACATAGAGTCACGGGTCAGGTGCTGTGATTGCTGCTCTGCTCCCCGAAAGTATTAATGCCATCCGCGCTTAAAGCAAACCATACATTCCTTGGGTCCTTTGCAAACTCATCCCAGTACTTTCTCTTGATTTTTCTCGACTGCGACCCGTCAGCGGGTGCTCTCAACTTCCCATCTTTCTTTCGGTTCTCACTGTGCCATCGCATCAACTTGGCATGCTCTTCGTTTCTGAACAGACGTTTCAATCGTGGTATTATAGGAGCATACCACATCACCTTCGCAGGAACCCTCTTCCTGAGGGGCTTGCCGTCAACATCACCAGGGTCATCTTGTCTGATCTTATACCGCAACGCACCGCATACTGGGCATGCGTTCAGATCCTTGTGTGCACCGCGGTAGAGGATGCAGTCATTAGGGCATGCATGTATCTTCTCCACCTCCAATCCTAGAGGGCATACGACCTTCTTTGCTGCGTATGTACTGTCGGGCAATTCGTTATCCTTTGGAAGCTTCTTCTTCAATATTTTTCAGTAGCTTCTCAAATCCTTTGTCAGCAACAGCATTCTCTGCCTTCCACTGCAGCAATTCCAGTACGGTACCGAGCTTTGTGTTGCCATCTTCGCAATTGGGGTATAACCCTTTTTGTGATCCTCTAACATGCGATCGAACTTCAGCTTCTCCTTTTGACTAATGCATTGCGTCCTTGCATCGACAATGACCCGGCGGAGATCATCATCATCGGGCACATCGTCTGGTTCCTCTTGATCTTCAGCAGCTTCACCCGTGGCAGCGTCATTGGGCACATCGTCTGGTTCCTCATGATCTTCACCAGCTCCCCCCGTTGCAGCATCACCGTATTCAGGGGGCACATAGTTGTCAGCATACTCTTCTTCTTCGCTGTCTTCCATCATAACCCCTATTTCTCCGTGCCTCGTCCAAACATTATAGTGTGGCATGAAACCCTTGTAAAGCAGGTGGGAGTGAAGGATTTTCCGGTTAGAGTAAGACCTCGTATTCCCACATTCAGTGCATGGACAACACATAAAACCATTCTGCTTGTTTGCCTCAGCCGCATCGAGAAACTCATGCACGCCCTTAATGTACTCGCGGGTGTGTCTGTCACCGTACATCCATTGCCAGTTCATCTGCGTGCATTATATATAATTAAGTGTCCAAATTAATAGAAGTTCATCATCACATTAAAACCAAAGTGCATACATAGTTCTCATCTAACAACATATAGCTCTCCAGAGCATCTAATTAATTAAACCATACATTGAAACTATGTAAAACATTTCAATGCGAAAACAAATGCGATCATAATCACAACCAAGGTAACAATTGATCCAACGGCATAATGATACCAAGCCTCGGTATGAATGGCATATTTTCTAATCTTTCTAATCTTCAAGCGCATTGCATCCATCTTGATCTTGTGATCATCGACGACATCCGCAACATGCAACTCCAATATCATCTTCTCCTCCTCAATTTTTTTTATTTTTTCCTTCAACAAATTGTTTTCTTCTTCAACTAAATTTAACCTTTCGACAATGGGGTCGGTTGGCATTTCCGATTCACATACATCCTAGATAAATAAAATCTATGTCACGTTGGTCGGCATAATTTTCATAAACAATAAATGAACCAATAGTTATAAAGATAATATACATACCAAATCCGAATCATAGACAGGACGAGGGCCGACGGGGGCGGATACCAAAACCATCGCACTATATAAGATGCAATAATAAATGTAAAAAAATGATACAAGTATCTATCTAAACATACAAGTAAGAATATTTTTCCTTTCAGAAAGAAGATAAGAACAAGAGGCTCACCACGGTGGTGTCGGTGATGAGATCGGCGCGGGTGATCGACGGCGGTGAAGACGGGGACGGGGCGTGACGGACCGCTAAATCTAGACAAATCTCGAGGAAAATGGAGCTTGGAGGTCGAGCTTCGAGAGGAGAAAGCTTAAATAGTGTGGCTCGGGCATTCCATCGAACACCTTGTGTGCATAGGAGGTGAGCTAGAGCACCACCAAGCCCTCTCCCCCTCGGCCAGAAAAAAACAGAGCAGTGTGCTCTGCTCTTATGCGAGGGGGTATATATAGGCACCTCATTGGTCCCGGTTGGTGGCATGAACCGGGACTAAAGGGGAGCCTTTGGTCCCGGTTCAAGGCACCAACCGGGACCAATGGTGGTGGGCCAGGAGCGAGGCCCATTGGTCCCGGTTCGTCCCACCAACCGGGACCAAAAGGTCGAGACGAACCGGGACCAATGGCCCACGTGGCCCGGCCGCCCCCCTGGGCTCACGAACCGGGACCAATGCCCACATTGGTCCCGGTTCTACACTGAACCGGGACTAATGGGCTGAGCCGGCCTGGACCATAGCCCTGTTTTCTACTAGTGACACACACACACACACATCGAGACAATGCATGGATGGGGCTGAGATTGATCGGCGTAACTAACTACTGAGAGAAAATGGGATATGCACACCACATAGCCATTTTATGCCAGTATATGCAAAGAAGAGGTTGAAACCATATGCCGGGGTATCTTAGTACTTAATTAAGTAGGATCAACTGCCCCTTTATTCTTGCTGCATTAAACCATAGGTAGCAATAGAGCCAAGTGATTAGGCCCAACATATAATTCTCATTTCCTTTTCTTGATAGGGTATATTATTAGAAGATACCCATATATATATCAGTCAACCTAGGGTGCCTCGGCATTGGTAAACCATAAATGATGAAAACTTAACTTAGAATTTAGGTTGCTGATGACCCACAAGTATAGGGGATCTATCATAGTCCATTCGATAAGTAAGAGTGTCGAACCCAACGAGGACCAGAAGGAAATGATAAGCGGTTTCCAGCAAGGTATTCTCTGCAAGTACTGAAATATGTGGTTACAGATAGTTTTGTGATAGGGTAATTTGTAACAAGCAACAAGTAACAAGAGTAAATAAAGTGCAGCAAGGTGGCCCAATCCTTTTTGTAGAAAAGGACAAGCCAACACAAACTCTTATATAGAGAAAAGCGCTCCCGAGGACACATGGGAATATCGTCAAGCTTGTTTTCATCACGCTCATTTGATCCGCGTTCGGTACTTTGATAATTTGGTATGTGGGTGGACCGGTGCTTGGGTACTGCCCTTACTTGGACAAGCATCCCACTTATGATTAACCTCTATTGCAAGCATCCGCAACTACAACAAAAGTATTAAGGTAAACCTAACCATAGCATGAAACATATGGATCCAAATCGGCCCCTTACGAAGCAACGCATAAACTAGGGTTTAAGCTTCTGTCACTCTAGCAACCCATCATCTACTTATTACTTCCCAATGCCTTCCTCTAGGCCCAAATAATGGTGAGGTGTCATGTAGTCGACGTTCACATAACACCACTAGAGGAGAGACAACATACATCTCATCAAAATATCGAACGAATACCAAATTCACATGACTACTAATAGCAAGACTTCTCTCATGTCATTAGGAACAAACGTAACTACTCACAAAGCATAAACATGTTCATAATCAGAGGGGTATTAATATGCATATAGGAACTGAACATATGATCTTCCACCAATTAAACGAACTAGCATCAACTACAAGGAGTAATTAACACTACTAGCAACCCATAGGTACCAATCCCAGACTTGGAGATAGGAATTGGATACAAGAGATGAACTAGGGTTTTGAGAGGAGATGGTACTGGTGAAGATGTTGATGGAGATTGCCCTCTCCCGATGAGAGGAGCGTTGGTGATGACGATGGCAATGATTTCCCGCTCCGGGAGGGAAGTTTCCCCGGCAGAATAGCTCCGCCAGAGCCCTAGATTGGTCCCGCCAAGGTTCCGCCTCGTGGCTGCGGAGTTTCGTCCGAGAAGATGGCTTATACTTTTTTTCCCATCGAAAGACTTCATATAGCAGAAGATGGCCACCGGAGGGCCACCAGGGGGCCCACGAGGGAGGGGGCGCGCCTAGGGGGTAGGGCGCGCCCCCACCCTCGTGGGCAGGGTGTGGCCCCCTGGTGAATCTCTTCTGCTGAGTATTTCTTATATATTCTGGAAACGTCTTCCGTGAAGTTTCAGGACTTTTGGAGCTGTGCAGAATAGGTCTCTAATATTTGCTCCTTTTCCAGCCCAGAATCCCAGCTGCCGGCATTCTCTCCCTCTTCATGTAAACCTTGTAAAATAATTGAGAATAGGCATAAGTATTGTGACATAATGTGTAATAACAGCCCATAATGCAATAAATAACGATATAAAAGCATGATGCAAAATGGATGTATCAGGTGCCTCAGTGTCGACAAACCCTAAATGATAAAACCTTGGCTTTTAGGGTTCCTCGGTGTCGATAAAAACCTAAATGATGAAAGCTTAGTCTTTTAGGGTGCCTCGGCATCGACAAACCCTAAATGATAAAAGCTTAGCTTTTAGGATGCCTCGGTGTCGACAAACCTTAAATGATGAGACCATGATAATTCCTCACAATCCCTAAATGATGAGATCTTGTTCCTTGACAACAACCAACTTTTTAACCTAAATCTTTTCCTATTTAGAGCGAAACATGGCCAACAATGATGAGGCCGGCGGTTCGGGAAAGGCATTCTGGGAGTTGTCCCAGGAGATGGAGGACACCGATCTTGACTACACAACCCCTAGTGGTGTCGGGGATGACACCACTGATGGTGCTGCCGAGGATGCCACCACTGATGATGGCAGCGCACACACAGATGGCAGCCAACCAAAGAGGCAACGGAAGGACCAGCGCCCGAACGTGCTCGGCACAGTCAAGGAGGAATTTACTAAAGTGTCCTCCGAGGGGCATCCAATGGCACTCCCATAAATAGTCAAGGGGTACGAGGGACAGCTCGGGTGCATTCTTCGGAGCACCGTCTCGATCAACACCGAGAACCTAAGGCATTGTAACCGAGGGAATTTGTGCAACCTCCTCTTCACGAAGCTGCAAGAATGATACAAGTTCCCCGGTGACTTCGCAAACACACGCCTCTTAGGGAATAAATTGAACAGTGCCGCCCTCACGAAGAAGAGCACGGCCCTAGCTACTTGGAGAGCCTCGGTGAAGAGCATGATTGAAACAGGTGATAGTTATGAGAAGATCAAGGAGAAACATCCTTCGATCAGCGGAGATGACTACCGGGAGTTCAAGATCAAGTGCGAGAGCAACACATCTACGGAATCAAGTCAGTGGGGAAAGATATGCGGGACTTGAACTTAGGGGTCCACAAACTCAGTCCCGGCGGTTACAGAGTGGCGGAACTTATATGGGACAAGGAGGACATGGAGCATGCCGAGAAAGGCCTACCTCCCCTCTTCGGGAAATACCGTGACAAGAAGACCAAGAACTATGTCAGGGCCAGGTACAAGATTGACCCGGTAACCAAGGAGCTTACCATGGATCTGAAGACCAAGGTGCTTGAGCATGTTCTGGTAAGGAATACACCCCCGCGTAATTAGCTCCATATGGTTGCATTCTAATTAATGAAGCCAATTTTCTAAATGGTTCACGTTCCTTCCGCAGGACACTGAATGTAGTAGCGCAGGGTCATCTCAGAGCTCCCCTTTCGACACCCCTTTAAATAGGGTGTCGAACGTAATGAAAAACAAGGATAAGCTCAGTAAGTCGTCGTCAGCTGGTCGTGTGGCTGGCAAAGGCTTGTCCACGAAATGGTCGCAGTACTATACCGCTGGGGGAAAGGAGAGAAAGACTAGCTCGGAAAGCCAGGAGCGCGAGGTTCAACAACTCAAGGCACAAGTGGCGCAGATTCCGGAGATCGTTAAAGAGCAAGTGCGAGACCAACTGGGAGCGACGATCACCGCCATTATGCCTACCTTGGTTTCTCGGCTGCAGGCATGGATTGCGGGCGGCCAACAGGGGCGACCCCCGATTCCCAGCTTCACGGGCAGCAACTCGCGCAACGCGCCGGCGGTGCCATTGGTGTCTCCGGCGGAGGCAGCATTGGTGTCTCCCGCGGCGGCGTCGGCATTGCAGCTTAATACACCCGGGTGTGGGAAGAATACGGCGGCCGACACCTCAGGATTAAGCGGCCCCTCCGTCACTTGCACGCCTGCCGTTGGCGGTGCCTCGACATTAGCCGAGCTCGACGCCATCACGGTAACTAATTAAGCCTCTCGGCCGATGACTTCATCTCCTTACCTTTGACTGTGCATCCCTGATACCCTACATGTTTTCGCAGGGCGCCGCCGATGTTCCGTGCACTCTCCTGCACTTCGTGAACGACGAGTTGGTCGATGTCGCCAAGGGCAGAATTGTTAAACCGGGCAGCCGTGTGTTCTATGGTAATCAGATGCCACCCACCCTTTATACGGTTCAACTGGTTCGGGTGCTGCCGGGCTTCGGCGACATGTTACCTCCGTATCGACCCCACGGGGCCGACAAAGATGATGTGATGACCCTCAGCGCCTGCATAAGCTGGCCCATGCTTTGGCCGAAGAGCCAGATTCGTTTGGGGGCGGGGGACACCACCCCACAGACAACACCGCCAGTCGTGCCGGCGCCAAGCCATGGCAAGACCCCCGCAACACTACCGGACATGCCGGACATGGATATGGCACAGGATCCGGACATGCATATGGCACAGGATCCGGACGACGCCGACGACGACAACGACTGTACATTTACCAACATCGGTAAGTACTTCAATGAACATTGGTACGGTGACGAATTCTTCGGGCCTCCTTCTCAAGAACCCAACCCTGCAAAAGACGATCTAGCTGGTACCGCAGAGAAACCAATTTGCAACAGGCGTCGTCTGGCGTTCAGTTCTCAGGAGACGCCTCCAGCTGCCACCTTCACCGAGCCTCAGATAGCCGAGGTGCGAAATATTATCAGCCCCAACACACTCAAGAAGGCTGTCTGTGAGAAGAACTCGATCCCATTACAGCAGAAGAAGAAGGGACGGAAAAGAAAGACTAACAAGGGTGCGATCCAGCCGGCACCGAGTACGATCCGTGCTCAGGATGGGCCACCTTCACCTAAGGATATCTCGAGGAGGGTGCATGAGGTGGGTAGGCTGATGCTAGCGACTAATCTGCTCAATGCTGCAACCGGTGCTATGCGGAGTCTGCATGACAGTGTTCTTTCTTTGGAGAAGCGGCGTCTCCCAGAGAATGATGTGGCGTACCCGGTTTTCAGGGCCAAGGTGCCAGAGGGCAAGGGCTTTGTGGATAGCGCCATCGGGGGTATGATCGTCCTACGGTTTGATGACATCTTCGTTATGTTTAACCTTCATCCGCTGCACTACACCTTCGTTTGGCTATTTTCGCTGAGTATGGAGATGTGGATCATTAGAGACAAGACCCCGGACATCGTGATAGTCGACCCCTTCTACATGCGTGCCAAGATCTTGGGCAGCGCTGGGGACCGACAAGTCGCGAGTTCATACCTCGAAGGCATCGTTCAGGCAAACCCAGATAAGGATAACTTCCTCGTGCCATACTTTCCCGAGTAAGTCATCCCCTCACCGCCCCGTAACATATGATTTCTTAGATTTCGATCGTTTTTTTCTAACATTCCGTGTTTTGTGCAGTGACCCACATTGCACACTCATCCTCTCAAGCCCAAAATATTCCATGGTCACGTATTTCGACTCGGACCATCAGTCGAAGATAGACTACACAAATATCTAGAAAGTTCTTGATGATGTTCTCCCTGGCTACGCCCGATTTGGAGGCACCTTCACCAGGGCAATTTGTAGGTACGACAAGCACGTGTTCGCCCACAATACGACATTCCCTGCGTCAAGAAGCCTCCCGGCGGTCAGAAGGATGCCTACTACGCCCTCCATCACATGCGGGCGATCGTACGGGACCATAATCACCTTCTGCTACCAAATAATCTCAAAGTTTGGGCCGCAAGCTTGTCGGCAGTCCAGGACGCGGACATCAGACAAGAATTCTTTCGCATCTAGTCGGAGTTTGCGGAAATCATCCATCAAGATGTCCTTCGTACCTCGGGGCAGTTCTACCTCAGATATCAACTGTCCAACAGTGATATAGAAACAACGCTACAAATGTAGGCTGAAAACGCCCGCGATTTCATGACCATCACGATACACGGCGGCTTCATCCATGCTCCGGTCCCTGAGTCGAGTCGAAAGTAGTGATGCTATGTGTAGTTCTAAAATATCCATTAGCTCATGTTGTAATTAAACTTTAATGAACTTGGATGTCTCTTTGGTTTGGACAGTCGTTCAACTTATATGTAATCGATGCTATTTAGTAGTAGGACCATGAATCGTGCTATTAATGTCTTGCTTTTCTCTTCCGATCCTTTTGTTGCATACTTATATATTGCTTATGTATTGTCTGTGAATTGCTTCTAACGTTTTGTTTGGCTAGTGCATAGAGATGCCGTCGTATGTCGTGTACAAGGGTAAGGTTCCCGGAGTCTACGATGACTGGGAGGAGTGTCGGAGACAGGTTCACCGTTTCAGCGGTAACAGTTACAAAGGGTACACCACTAGTGCGGAGGCGGAATCTAGATATGCGCGCTATCTAGCGGGAGAGAGGAGGGAGCGGAGGAGGAACCAGATGAAGACAAGGTTCATTGTGATGATGCTCATCATGATGACCACATCTCTCTTCTATGTGATGGTAGTTTAGATGATCGATATCGACTTATAATGTGAAGACAAACTCGCTACTCGTGGTCTCGAGACTTGTAATGTTCTAAATTTGTTCGGTCTTTTGAATTCGGAGACTAATATGATGAATTGTATTCGGAGACTAATCTTCTATTGTATTCGATGAATCTCCTGTTGCTATTGGTGTTATCTATATTCTGTCAAGTAATATATTTTGTAACCTATGCAAATATCAGAAAAGAAAAAAATTCCTAATATTCATACTAGTGGCGCACCACACAGCACTTTAGTGGCACACTGCAATAAACACACTAGTGCCGCACTGCCGAGTAGTGCGCCATTAGTAACCCAGAGCACAAGGTAAATATGCCCCCTGGGAGGCATACTAATGGCGCACCACGGGACATACTAATGGCGCACTTCCCGGTGCGCCACTACTGTCTAGTATACTAATGGCATGATGATAGTGGCGGACCTGTAGTGCACCATTAATTGCCAAAACAGGTGCACCACTAACAGGCCTTTTCCTAGTAGAGCTTCAATGTTTTTTAAACATATTGGAACTCCAGACTTTTTTTGCGTTCAGTATGCAACATTCAAAGCGACGTCATCCATTTCCAACACGTTCTGACATCATTTGTTGTTTTTCAGTCATTTACCAATTTATTTAGAGAGCTAAATGACCGTGAAATTGAAAATCACTACAAAATGAACTCTGAAAATGTTGAAACTTGGCATGGTATCATCATTTCACCCTCATAGCATGTGCGAAAGAGTAGAAAGGGTCACAGCAAAAACTGGATGCACTTCATGTACAAACTGGACAATCTCTTTCGGAGTATCAGGGTTTCGGACGAGAACTCATCTGTTACACTGGTACTTCAATGTTTTTTAAACTTATTTGAACTCCAGACTTTTTTGCGTTCAGTATGCAGCATTCAAAGCAACGTCATAAATTCCAACACGTTCTGACATCATTTGTTGTTTTTCAGTCATTTACCGATTTTTTTAGAGAGCTAAATGACCATGAAATTCAAAATCACTAGAAAATGAACTCTAAAATTTTTGAAACTTGGCATGGTATCATCATTTTACCCGCATAGCATGTGCGAAAGAGTAGCGAGGGTCACGACAAAAACTGGACGCACATCGTGTACAAACTGACAATCTCTTTCGGAGTATCAGGGTTTCAGATGAGAACTCATCTGTTACACGGGCACTTCAATGTTTTTTAGACTTATTTGAACTCCAGACTTTTTTGCGTTTAGTATGCAACATTCACAGCAACGTCATCAATTTCCAACAAGTTCTGACAGCATTTGATGTTTTTCAGTCATTGACCGATTTGTTTAGAGAGCTAAATGACAGTGAAATTGAAAATCACTACAAAATGAAATCTGAAAATGTTGAAAATTGGCATGGTATCATCATTTCACCCGCATAGCATGTGCCAAAGAGTAAAGAGGGTCACAAAGAAACTAAATACAGAAAAAAACTACTCAGAAATAAATAGAAGAAAATAAACAAAGCAGAAAAGAAAAAAAACTATATAAAAAATTTACTCAAAAATAAATAGGAGAAAGTAAATAATGTAGAAAAAATCTATTCAGAAATAAATAGAAGAAAATAGATAAAGCAGAAAAGAAAAAACTATATAAAAAATTACGCAAAAATAAATAGAAGAAAATAAATAATGCAGAAAATAAAAAACATGCTATATAGAAGAGTCATTAGCTGCCCAGTGGGCCTGCCAGACCTAGGGTGTGCAAATTCAGGCCCAAAAGGTCCGGCAGGCTCAGAGGGCAGCGCGCCATACATAGGCCCAGAAGCCTGCTATATAGAGGAGTTCGAAGGAGCAGCCGCAGCTGGGTTTATAAACCAGTGCGGCTGCCCTTCGATCGGTGAGGTGCGACTAAACATTGTGCACCGCGGGTGGCAGCGCAACCCCTTTAGTACCGGTTCGTGGCCCCAGCCGGTACTAATGGGGGGCCTTTAGTACCGGTTGGAGCCACAAACCGGTACTAAAGGGGTCCACTTCCCGCCGCTTGACCTGGCGAAAATTGGCCTTTAGTACCAGTTGGTGGCTCCAATCGGTACTAAAGGCCCCTCCTATATTTATGGCACTTACGAAAAATTCAGTTTTCATAAGCCGCCCGTCTTCTATCCAACTTCATCGCGCGACATCATCGCCACCACCGCCGCCGCGCTGTCGCCCATCACGCGCCGCCCTCACCGCCCCGGCCACGCGCTGTCGCCCCCGCCGCCCGTTGTCGCCGTCCCCGTCATCCCCGCCGCGCACCGTCGTCCCTGTCGCCCCCGCCGCCGCCCCGTACTACGTCACCGTATCGATTGCGCCGTCGATCGTCGCCGTCCCCGTCGCGTCACGGTCTCGCGTCGCCGCCCGTAGGCCGCCGCCCAACGCTCGTACACACACACACACACACACTCACACAAACACACATATTTTTTACGTTTGTTAGATGAATTACGTATATAAGAATGTTAGAATGTTAATTAATGTTAGATGAATTAGATAGAAAAAGTTGTTAGATATTAATGGTAATTGTTAGATGAATTAGCTAAATATTAATTAGGTATATATATATGAGATTTGAACTAGTTGAATTAATATAACTAGTTTATTTTTAGTAAGAAAATTAATAGAACTAGTTTATCTTTAG